>NC_043766.1:5844282-5914282 GCF_902148845.1 Salarias fasciatus | reverse complement strand
AATTACATATGCAATAACAAAACCGGCATTGACACAAAATCTTCAGTGTTTGCGGCACTACTCGACATTATGCAATTCAAAACACTTAAATGAAGGTAATGCTGGCTGCTGGAGGATTCTGAACTGCGTTGGTCATGCCTTGATCTCTACGCTTTGTGCAACAGTCTATGCAGTGGTACTCGATATGTCTTTTGTGTCCAAACAGAAATTCATCCACTGTTTCTGGATCCAGGCGTGCTGTGTTTGACAACAGTGTTTGCAGCAGCAGAGAATACATATTAACTTCTCTCTGTAAAACAAACAAGGAAACCATAAACTCACATTACCTGAATTGTTATTTGACAGGTTTTAGTTAATTGCTTGAACTTAAACTTTACAAAAATCATGCCAATTAAATCAGCTAATCATGTTTCTGCTGGCAATACATCACAGATATCATCGAGTACAAAACTTTATGAGTAACACCCTCACAGACATCCGAGTAATGTGTCTGTTAGTACTAGTGTGTTTCCATTTGGTATATTATATTTTAGCATTTCAGTGATTTTCTGAAACCTGTGTCTCATCACCTGGTCTCAGATGTGTCTGTCTATGTCTGTGTAAAAACTGGATGTACAGCATTTATCCAGGCAGATGAGGTTACAGATAGACACACGCATCCGCTCATCACTCTCACACTTTCACACACGTGTGTGTCCGTCCTGAAGCACCAGGAAGATATTATGCAGCTCAAGGGTCTGGCTAGGGTCAAAGGTCACATATTGAGTCTGTCCTCACACTGACGTTCGTCTCTGGCACCTTTGAAGAGGTCTCATACATCATGACGGGGAGTCCTGCGTGTCAAACGAAGACCTTGTGTAACAGGGGCCATCCTTCCTGTTTCAGTGTGTGTGTGTGTGTGTGTGTGTGTGTGTGTGTGTGTGTGTGTACAACATAGTGAAATGTCTTGGAATAAGACAATACACATGCACACACTCATGCGCGTACAAACGAAACGTCAAATTGCATAAATTATGGCAGAGATCGTACACGTTTTTCATTTGCTCCTCATTATTACTGAGCACAAAAGATTTTCAGTTTCTATTTCTCTCACTGCCAGTGCTTCTGTGGCTCAGTTGAGACAGAGTTTTGATCTCTTTTTCAAATGATCAGAGTGCCCTTTGGTAACACACTGATGCCCAAGTTTCACCCAGAGGAACCCGAGCACTTTGCACGGTCACTGTTGTTGTTGGTGCGTGAGTATGAGAATGAATGGGCAAATGTGACAGATCACATATGAAATGGTTTGAGGCCGCTCATACAGTAAACTGTGTCATTACTTCTTGTTACAATGTGTTTGTTGAAATGACACATTAACGACTTTGTTTATCTCTTGATAACCAGTATTGGGCAAGTATGGTAATTTGTTGTTGTGTTTTAATAGTGTCATCAAAGTGTTGTAGTGACACATTAGCAGAGTTGTGGGTCAGTCATAACTGAACAATTAATTCGGTTATTAAATTAAGTATATTGTATTCATACCAAGAAAAGTAGTCGTCGACATGTTTTGTTCTGTTTGACTTCAACAACCATCATTAACATCTGATCGATTCATCATCAAAAGGCGCACTACGGCGCGTTAAATTTTATTTAAGGTTGCAAATATATTACAGCCCCTGTAATGACAAAAGATTAATCTAAAGCTGAAAAACAGTGGCCATGGATAGAGAGGCAACAGGTTGTTTTTCATGTCAAACAATAAGCAAGTAACAAGCTCGCGGACACTTCGGTTCTTGTAATGATGCTATTATTTGTACAATACTAATCAATTACAAGTGCAGTGCTTAACATGTAGTTCCCACCACTGTTCTCTTTTCGGTCACTTGGATCCATAACATTCGAATGGTGTTCAATTTATTGAATCTTAATGGATATGGCAGCATGATTTTAGAACCATTATAAATTTGATTACAGACCATGTCCCAGTTAATTATGTGTCCATAGAGATTTTTCAGAGATTCAGAACACTTGATATGAAAGCAAGCAGCTAAAATGCAGTCGAAGTTTACCATTTTCTCTTTTTGCATGTTGTTGAAGTCACCAAATTCTAAACAAGGATTTTTGTCTTTTTTTCTGGTGATGTTCATTCTTTCTAATTAGCTGTGTCTCTTGAGAAGCCTGTCTTGTGCATCTGTCACAATATGTTTTTTGGAAACAAATAAAGTCACCAAAACACTGACATATGAAAGACGTTTTGGTAAACAAAATGTATTTGTCTCTCCCAGAGCCTCTTTAACTGTCTCTTCTGGCACATCAAAGATCTGTGTGATCTCACTGTGAGACAAAACAATAATAATAAATGATGACTCTTTCACGAACATCAGCTGTGATGTTTATTTGTTCAAGTTTCTTCCAAAGATTTAGAGACCACCTTCCTTTCTGCCACACACTTTATCTTATCTACAATGCCATTTTTTCTGTCCATTCACCTCATCTGTGCTCCTTTACCTTTTCCCCCTCCCACCTGGCCTTCCTCTGTCTCCCTCTGTGCTCCCTCTCCCTCTCTCCCTGTCTCTCCCTCCCTGTGACTTTGTGGATTTTTGCATCTCTGTTACATAATGACACTCAGGGGACGAGGGCACTTCAATCAATACTTCAAATGGGTCGGCCCCCAGAGGAGTGGCTTCCAAATGCCACGTGACGTTACGAGAGGATGACATTTATGGCAGGAGGGGAACGACTGCCCCGAAATATCCACTGCCACCAGTGGTGCTCAGACTGGTGAGGGTGAGGATGAGCGCGTTGTTGGTGGTAAGAAAAAAGAAAAACATGGGTAAACACCCAGGATGACTCATATGAGATTAAAGCTGGTGAGGAAAAAATAGTAATAGAAATATCCATACTGAGCTGTCACAGGGGTTTTACAAATTTCATTTTGGAAACACTGCAAAGACTTGCACTTTGTTTTTCTACATTCGGCTTTTGGTGACTGCTGTGCATACATTCCTCTTAAGTAGAGTTCAGTCTACATTGATAGGCAAAGATTTATTGGATGATGTATGATAATATTTGCCTGCAGACTAATGAACCACTACTGTTCCTGTTGAAGCGTAACAGGCCTGAACGATCATCAACCCACTGTCAACCCCGTTAGCTGGGACTCGCTCCATGCTCCCAGCCTGGAGGAAGGTGATGGCTCTGGGCACCGTAAATCTCCAGCCGCTGCCTACTTGGTGCTATTTCAGGCTTAAGTGGCCACAGAGACCTGACTGTAATTGTTAAATTCTTTGTACAAGTCTATATTTATTTGAACCGCTCCCCTGTGCAGGCACAGTGTCCTCCACTCAGAGTTAATCAAGTGAATCAAACACTGCAAGCCGTTTGTGTGAAGGACGGAAACAGAGATGCATGGAGAAAGAAGTACTCGGATGCAGTCCCATTCATCCATGCAGTTATTACAGTAATACGTTTAACTGTTATTTATTACACTGACGCAGTGAGAGGGCTTTAGCACTTTAGCTTAGAATGTCAAGATAATTATATGATAACAGTTCATGGTGCAGTTAGACGTTAGGCACAGGAAATGAGAGGTATATATATATATATATATATATATATATACATATATACATATATATATATATATATATATATATATATATATATATATATATATATATATATATATATATATATATATATATATATATATATATAATGTTTCAGGAATACTAATACTAAAGAAATTTAATTAACAGGATAAACACACCAAAGCGCAGAGTGGGGGTGGGGGGGTTGGGGGGGGGGGGGGGGGGGGTTACGTAGGATTTACAGTAAGTTATTTTTGCAGTAACTTACAGATAAGGCAGGTAGTTCATTTCAGGATTGCTTTTGTGTCTACCAAGGGACTGGTGTGTTTCAGATTCAGACCTGCTTGTTCTATGTGCAGGCCTGACCTGAATCTCTCAACCTGTGGATGGCATTTTTTTAACACAGCGCTGTCCCCAATGTTCTAGATCATCCTGACAGAGAAGGTTTACAATATCAGAACAGTAGTGTACTGGGTCATAGCCGCCGGCTCGTGCACCAGCATGTGTACTCTCAGCTTGCATTCCCCTCCCTTTCTTTATTTCAAGCTATTAAAGCATGACAGGTACTTTAAATGGAGGACCGCATGTTGATGCTACTGCTGAGTTCGTTTAGGATTACCGAGGCACCACTCACCCAGTAAAGAGAAGCCTGGTAAAATAGAATAGACATTTCAGTTATTGTACCTGCATCCCTGATTTTGTGTTTTCAGTAACTTGCAATGCAGTCGGCAGAAATTACAATACTGCCAAGTGGCACTTCACGATGATTTGTCTTCGTAGGTGTAAAGAGTGTTAAAAAAATTTCATTGGACATTTTGAAGTGATAAAAGTAAGAAACATCAAATTATTAAAAAGATGAGGGCAACTCAGCTGAGATAAAATAGAAAAACCAACATTGTAGTAGACATATCTCAAAGTTAGTTTGCTCGAAGTGAAATGGGTGAGAATTTGAGGAACTGTGACAAACACAAAACTACAATACTGACACAGCAGAGCACCTGCAGAGCTGCAGCACAGGTTTTTCATGTGTACAGCAGTGTGTGCCTGTCAAAAGGTGGTTCAAAGAAGGGCAACCATTGAATCAGCAACAAGGTCATAGGTGCTGAGGGCTCGTTGATCCGTGTGGGAGGCAAAGACTGCTCTGTGTGGTCTTATCCCACGTAAGAGCTACTGTAGCACGAAGCGCTGAAAGCCTTAATGCTGGCCGTGACAGGGAGGTATCAGAGGACAGGAGGTGTCTCGGTGAGCTGCATGCGGGGGGCTGTGAAGCTGCAGATCAGTCAGGGTGCACATTTTTACAGCAGGGTAAGTCCTGGCATACACATACTGCCTGAATACATTTGACCAAACAAGTTCCTGCTGCACCAGTGGCAGCGGTTTCCCCAGTAATGGTGACTTCTTTCAACAGGATGAATCATCCTGAAACGCAACTCATCTGGGAATTAAAGGACATTTACAAGGAGTTGGACATTTTTACTTGAAATTGATTTTTCAAATATCTTCTCGAGATGCATGAATAAGATGCGCTGGCAAAGTCAATTCAGATTCCTGCCTCAAACAGTCATCATGTGACCAACACCATATTTAGTTCCTTATCGTCAGTGTGTGTTTGGAAATTACATGATTGATTTCTTACACTGATTGACACTCAGCTGAACTGTGAATGACTAACTGATTAATATCTTATTTTGATTTCCTACCTTGTTTTACATTAAAACAATTATTTTATTTGAATCTATATGAAAAGAAGTTACAGGTTTATTTAATATCTTTCTACAACGATTCTTCTAAGGACAACATCCCTGCAGTAACAAGCAGGGCCAAAGTTTACCTTATTTAAAGTCTGATTCATGAATGACTCCCACTGAGCTTTTCCCAGAAACAGAATCTTTTAAAGTTTGTGATCACATTAAATGGCAAAAGCTTTCAGAGCAAAAGAAATCACTAACCACAGCAGGGTTGCCATTTGCAGAGTTGATAATGGAGCAATTTTACCTTGCTTCCACGAACACCACAATGGGGTCAATTAGTGAGTCATGATAGGCCGAGTGTTTCCGCGTCTTCGTCAGAGCAGTAAAGGGTAGTTGAGACCTAAAAGAGAGGAAAGAGAAAAGTCGTGCTGCTTTTGAAAGATTTTGCAAACGCACATTTACATGATACCAGAGAAGGTCTGCACAAAAGCATACATGGAAATGGACAAGCTTAAAGGTAAGTATTCATTTTATTTTTTTACTTCATAATTATTTCCTGTTTGTGTAGTTTCCTTTCTTATATGTTATATTAAATGTTATATTGTTAATAAACACTTATACACACTTAAATCCTTCGCTATGAATACACACACGCACACACGCCTGGATACACACACACACACACACACATACCCACACACACAAACTGACCAGCCTAAACATTATGACCAACCAAATGTACAGTGTAAACAAAATGAAAAACACAAGACTGAATATTTCTAGCTAACCAATTGAACATCATGTGTAACACTAGTATATGCCCAATAGCTCTCCCTTATGCTGCCAAAACAGACCTGGACTCCACCATACATCTGGTGTAGTGTATGTGGCACTAGCATCCAGTCCAGCAGATCCTTTAAGTCCTGTAATTCTGAAGGTCTCCCATGTGACATTGTGCATCAGTGAGCCTTGGTCAGCAGTGATCCTGTCTTTGGTTCACCACTTTCACCTTCCTATGCTACTTTTGATAGATGGTGATCACCAGGAATACTCAATGAGCGCTGCAGCTTTGGAGATGCTCTGACCCAGTTACAATTTGACCTTTCATTTAAAAAAAAAAAAAAAAAAAAATCACAGTTTCTCTTTTTTCTGCTTCTCATACATAAACTTTGAGGACAGAAACATCCTTTGGGGCCTAATATATACCAATAATGGGTGAAATAATGCATCCGTTAGCGATGTTGCCTCACAGAAAAGTTTCAGTAATCACTAGTGTCTTTCTTTTACAAGTTTGCATGATTTCCCTGTGTGCTTGTAAATTTTCTGTGGGCAGTCAGGTTTCCTCCTACGGCTCAAAAACTTGCATGTGAAGTCAATTGGTGACCCTAAATTTATTTGTCCTTCACTATGTATTGGTCCTGAGAACTTGACATCTGCCTTAGACCATATTAGCTCCGATTGGCTCAAACGTGCAGGGGGCCATGCACAGGATTAAGTGGTACAGAAGAGAAATGGCTGGATAATGAAGAGAAAAGTGTTGTTAAATTGTTGTAGAAATCAGAATGTTATAAATGGAGAGCGTTTTGCCATCTTTACAATATCTGGAATCAAAAAAAGAGGAGACGATAGGCCATAATCTATTGCGGTTTTTAAGTTGTCTTTTTTGTCTTCAGGTTTCATCCTATTCAAATTAAACATATTTTCACTGAGTCACTCAACAAAAAAAGTTACATCAATTTCATTAAGTCTGAAATTCTTTGAATAGCTGCAAATGGAGATTAAGGTCACCGTGTTTCCCAAAAGACCAGTTCTGGTTGCGTGTTCTGTTCCTGCTTCGCATACGGTCACTGAGGATTGAGGATTTTTCCACGCAACTTTCTGTGAGGGTAACATTTGGTAGTAGATTAGTCAGCAGCAGCGCTGGAGCAGAACAATCTGCTCTGACACAGTAAAACTCCTCCTCTCTACCATGATGTACAACGGAGGTGAGTAATGTCTTTGCTAGATGTCATATTGAGATCTGTTAAACTAATGGGTTTTAAAGTGTGGGGCAGACCTCTCAACTAAAATTTTGAGGTCGGGCTTATTTTTTCCCAGCATGTTTTCTTTTCTTTGGAAAGACTGTTATTCAGTTTTGTGTTGTTTTTTTTTTTTTTTTCCTTCTTCTAGAACTGAACTGTTGGAAAGTGCAACATAATTCGTTGTTCATCTTCCCACACTTCAAAAACCACTGTTGATGTGATTTATCTCTTAAATGACCTTTTTTTTCTCGACCAAAAATAATCAGAAACAGATGAAATTGCATTTTCAAACAGAGTTTTGATTAAAATCTCTGCAGTAGACAAAATAACGCTGAGACAGATCAATGTCAACGAATCAATCAATAACTGCAAAATTAAACATACATATTTCTACATGGCATTAATAAATGCTCTGTCTCACACCTCTGAGGCTTGTTGTCCTTCTCCCCTCATCTCTGTCACACTGTTTGTGACTGAGATCATTGGCCTCAGAAGCTGATCAATCACCATCAGTGCTGACCTGCACAGATGCCATCCATCACCGCTGCATTGGAAGCGTTTGTGATGGCCTCTTCAGTGCCGTACACCTAATACTCAAACACTAGGAGGCACGAACAAGTTCCTAGAATTCATTTCATTTGGACAGGAGACTATTAGGATAATGACGATAAACATTGCTAATCCCCCTGTGGACGTTGTTCCGGGTATTAGAATTGCAAAGTTGATCCATTGATCATTTCTCAGCGGATTTGGAGGGCGTGTGCGACACAGTGTTGAATTTATTTTGGAATCCACAGGGCTCTGCGTAACGTACGGCTGCTGAGTAAGATAATTTTTTAATTGGTCCATGTTTAATTAATCCAGACTTGTTTCCCACAAGTGTTCCGCTAGATTATTATTGCTTGGTTCTTGAGGGCTGAATCCACAGCTTGAGGAGAGATGTAATCAGAGGTTTTGTACAAACAGGAAGAACAAGAAAGGGTATGGCTTTTGTTCCCTTGATCTTTTAATCTTCATTATATTTTCATTTCAGCCTGATTTGGACAGGTACCAGGACTCACCGTTCGCCGATCAACATGGTCCTCCGTCACGTGTTCACATACTGCCTCCTCACGTGACGAGCTACCAAGAGAGTGATAAGATTCTCAGGGTCTTAGTTGTGTGGTTAATTATCACAGTGGATGCTCACAGAGCTGAGGGAGCAGACTAAACTGTTTGCCTGAATTTGGTCCCAGTTCATTTAGCTGCTGCCCGCGGGACTGAAGCTCTTTATTATGAATGAGGCGCCTCATTGATGTGCCTCAAAGTCAGAGGCTCATTAGAGCTAAATACTGTGTGCTGGCTGTACTTGCATCACGATGGCTCCAACTGCAGAGCGACATTTCTGTCTCCCTACTCCTTCACTCTGAGCTTCAGCACCTGCCTGACTGACACATCTGCCTATAGCTGACAGAGACTTCGGCTCATAACTTTTATGAAGAGATTCAGTAGGAGTTCTGCACATATTCTGCTCATTTATGTAAAAAAAAAAAAAAAAAACGAGAGCGGGAGAGAGAGAGAAAACACACCATGGCCCATTTTCTATGTGTATGCGATTAGATTTAAAATATTAAATGTGTAGAGCCAGCATTTAACATAGTCTGTTGAGTGCGAGCTAATCCTCTATTCATTAAGTGTCAGCAGCAGCTGCTGTTAATGTTGCCATTTATGAAAGCACTTACAAAGTGAACTAGAGTGCTCAGTCTTTGCAGCTGTTATGTGCAATCTATACAACACAAGTGAGCTCCAAGTGGATGTTACAGTGCAAATCTGGATAGCTCCAGAATAATAACATTTAGTTTTTTAGCAATTAGGTAAATCATTATACTCTCTTATATGTTCATTATCTCATTAAAGAAGAAGTGCGGCTTACTTTAACATATACTCCATGGAACAGGCTAAGTGCGATCTATTCAAATCTATTGCAGACATCCAGAGGTCACCAAGCAAATCTCTGGTCATCAGCAAGCAAATTTTAAAACGGAAAAGGTGTTACTGCTAGAAGGCAATAGTGGTTACCACCCCTGAACTAATACTAGCTAGTTTGAAGACAGATCTGAGTCGACTTGTGACATGTAGATTTCACTTTCGTATGAGCTTCAGTCCTCTGGCCTGGTGCCTTGTTTTCTTTCTTCCAGTAATTAAGAGGTTAAACACCATCTTCAGGCCGACTAGGTTGATCAAAGATATTGATTCTCTATATGTGACGCCACAGCTGGTTGAGTCTTTTCGTGTGAACACATTTAGTTTTCCTGGTTTTAACAGGTCCTGCTTTGTACGCAACCGGCAAAATGTTTCCTTCTTTCAGGGAGCAACAGAGCAGTGAGTACCATAACACCGATAGTTTACTGAGGTACATTGTTCTCTTCTGACAGTGTTGTTGTCTCTCTTTCTCCATCCCCCCATGTCTTACCTTTAATTTGATTTAGCTCCATGTCTGGGGAATTCACTTCCAATAGATGTCGAACTGAAGTGACCTCCTATTGTCTTGTTATTGGTCCACTGGGTAATCGACCTACACATTTAGCTCTTGGCTGTTTTCTAATTCTGTAAGCTCATTGTAGAAGTCAGTCCAACATGTAAACAGCTGTGTGAGTGGACTGTCTGTCTGGGATGTGCAGTCCTAGTGCTAGTCAGCATTTTCTTCAAGGTAGAAAATCTCTGTGCTTTAAACGATCTTGTTAGAAAGGTACAACATGAACGCTGTACTGCAGAGCGCCATACTTTAAAGCGCAGTGATATGATATCGCCAAGCTGTCTTTTAAGACCTGAGATATGCACTTGTTTTCTGATTATTATTGCACTTTAGTGTGAAAAGTCCCTAACAGGTGAACTGTCACAAAAATAAAAAAGAAGAAATTGTAAAATACAGACATTATGTGAAAACAGAAAGAAAGGTGCTAAAACCTCATTCAATGGCTTTTTTTTTTAATGGCACATACATGGAGAAAGTCTTTTAATGAGGTTGCTGTAGAGCATGTGTCATTCCTCAGGTACTAGCTAGTTGTGTTTGTCAAATATCTTTCAGCTTGTGTCAGAATTGCTCACACATTGCTCCAGAAACAGAACATGGTAAATATAAGACACAGAGATGCAGGTACCATCACTTCTTCCGCTCGAATCAACCCAAGGTTTCACTCATTTCCACGTTACGCTGCATGTTTTTATACCACGCAAGAACCAAGATATAAAATGTGCCTTTTTGTGCAGGGATTTGAAGTTGAGCAGGCCTGGAATGATTAGCTAAATGGAAACTGTCTCAAAGACTCCCATTAGACTCATAGCCCCGATCCATTTTTACTGCTTGCATAAAGATCTCTTCACCCATCAGAAACCCCACCAAAGCTTTACTTACAGCAGTGAAACTCAGATCAATAGCAAGCAAGGAATGTGTGCACCTCCAACAAAACGCTGGCAGTGTAACAATGATCAGCAAAGTGTTATGTTTTTACCACAAGCGCTCTTACATAACATTTTGTTGCCGCTTTGATTGCAATAATACTGTCGAAAACAGAGCCTTTTCAAAAGAGCGAAACAGCACTATACAGAACCAACTGGAGCAGCTCTTTGCTTTCATTTGAATAATTTAATGTAATATGCATAATGACTAGGCACACAGTATTTCTTGTAATAAAATGTCAAAAGCCAATGAAATGAATTGAATCGGTACATAATTTCTTACCTCACCAGTTCACTGTCTCGCTTTGTTTTGGACGGATGCCAGTGACTTGAGTTGTTACACTCTGTCAGTGAATTTGGAGAGGGAGAATTTAAAGTTAATTTCCGGCTGCTTAGTGCTAATAAGCAGTGAGTTTTATTTAATGTTTTATATCTTGTGTGCGTGGTTATGAGGAAACTCTCCGGGGGGTTGTTAGCATGTTTATGTGTGTTATGCCTGTGCTCCTCTTTCTCCTTCAATTGACTTATTGATCCAATCTTAATTATACAACAATTTCAGTTTAAAAATAGGCTTCCGGCACTGTCACTACACTTCATTAGCATTTAGTTCAGTTTCCCCAGCTCACGCCATCTATACCATGGGATTAAGGGCCTCCTAAATGGGATTACCACCAGTCCAAGGACCACTTTGTTATTCACTCTTTCACTCCCTCTGGGATTAACAGACTTTTTTAGATTCTTTATGGAGTGGCTACAAGTACAAAAAAATGCCGAATTCAGAAATACATTTATCACATTTTTAAAGTTGCAAAATTTTCCAGGTTTAGACTCCAGCAGCCGTCATATAGATCTTTAGATGTGACCCTGTAAATTGCTCTTGATCATTTGTCCAATAATGGCATCCAATGTCTGTACTTGGGCACGTGTTCATCTCCACTCTTTTCTGCCAACGACTTGGCTAAATGGCTTTGTTTGCACCTTGATTTTGCACAATGCTTCACAGGACCTCTGGCAGATAATGCTGAGTGCAGTCATGCTGGGCAAACCTGAGATGTCTGATTACCCTGCCACTTGTCAAGAGCGGAAAATAGACTGGCAACAGAATGGCCATCTGAGGGGAGGACATGCGCTTCCTGATTCATCAGGGACATAGTCGTCAGCTAAGCTTACACGAGTTGATATTTTTTAAATCCCTCTGCCAAAAGACAGAGGAAACAGAAAACGTTGACACAGTGTGTAACCTTTACTAAACACACTGAAATGTGTGTGTCCATGTTGGCCAAATAGTAGGCCCTGCATGCGTGAAGGTTTGGTAACCATCTCTTGCAGTATGCGTTCATGATAGGTCAGTTTCTATTTATGTCTGAGCCCCCCCTCCTCCCACCGTCAGCCGCCCCTTTGCGCCTTCCCCTTCAGATCCTCGCAGTGATGCTACCCTCCACGTCTGCTCGACGTCATAGGACAGCCGCAGGGGAGGTCGAGGGAGGGAGGGAGGGAACGGGGGAGGGAAAGAGGGAAAGGGCACCAGAGGGAAAGGGATGATGAGGAGAACGATGAAAGGAACTGGAGTTGGAGAGGGTGGAGGAGACGGAGGAAAGAGGGATGGAGCCAAACAGGAGCGTCGCTCCAAGGATGACCCAAGAGTCAATTCTGGCCTTTTCCTGAGAATGGAAGAGTCTAATTTTTCACACATCCATCAGTCCAAACTTCTGTTTACCCAACGGTCATCGGACGAGCTCCCTTTCTTGCTCATTCCTCTGAAAGGATCAGTAGGCTTTAAAGCCATTTGTTTCTATTCCACTTTATCCCCCTCACATACCTTTTATGCCCATATTGGCTCTCTCTGCTTTATGATAAAAAAAAAAAAAAAAAAATGGTACTTTAACCCAGAAACTCTTAAACTCATCCTGCATCATAATAACTTCAGATTGAAATGCCATTAGTCTTTGTCTGGCTCTGACTTTGTCTCTGCTAAGCTTTTTTCAGAAGCTCAAGCCGAGCTGCTCGAATATCCCGTATCAGCCTACAGAGTGTGTCTTGTAGATACGGTTCACACTTCACTCACAGCACTATAGGAGACACACAAGGAGACAAAGACACATTGTTGCAGAATCCTGTGAAGAGCCTCATGCTGTTCCCTCAAGAAAAGGATTTTCTTCATAAATCTTGGTATAAATTATGAATATTTCCCAAGAAAAATATTATAGATTTAGGTGACAATAATGCTATTCTTTAGTTACTTTCACACAGACTCCAAAATTGACAATGAATATTCAGCCCTGTGTTTTGCACTTTGACTATACATCTCATTGGCCAATGACAGAAATATTATATTCTTTACAAATATGCAAGGTTACAGTGATTAATTAAAATCAACCCAACATAAAATATCTATAAATCTTTAATGCCACATTATCCAGCTCAGGGTTGCAGGAGCAAACCCCAGCGAATTGAGGGTGAAGGCAGGGTACAACCTGAACCAGTCATCAGTCTATCAGAGGCAAACACACAGAGAAAAATAGTCACACAATTACACAGTCGCACATGTTAGTGTTACTAAGTAGCCTCATAGATATTTCTTTTCATTTTGGCAAAATCGCAGTAGTGATGCTGGCATTAATTATACAACATCTGAAGCAATAGAGTAGGAAAAAAAACCTCCCTGCACAGATTGCCAGGTATCACAATGTTACCTCTACAGTTTTTCTATTCTTTGATTGTTTTCCGGGTCGATGTGAAGCTGTAGAACTGTGTCCTGAGGCTGACAGAGAGCCATCAAGATGCTTCACATCAAAGTCTGAGTTAGCCACTGATGGTCGGCTTAAGATTAGTGCAGCAGCTGTGACTGGAGCGGTAAGGACAATGGGCCAGGGCAACACATCAAACTCCACTATAGCACCACAAAGAGACAAGCACAGTACAGTGGAAATCAATACAACAGAAATACTGCAGTAGCAGCAGGAAGGACACTAAGCTTCACAGACATGCAAGGCAAACATAAGAAAAAGCAAACCTGCAGCAGGTAGCTGCAAGGCATCAAGATTTCACCAAGAAGCACAAAACCACAGACGCATTGCCATAGCAACAGACAGAATTAATTATAATCTGAACGAAACAATTACACAGCTCCTATCATGATATAACCTTTGAATTGGTGTCATTAGGAGCAGCATTTCCTGGCAGGATTTTGTGTCTAATTGTGAATACATGAATATTTTTTCCCTCAACAAATAAACATGTGGGACTTCACCGTACTAATAAGATTTTAGAGCCCCAAAGGAAGTTAGTTCCTGCAAAGATCTAACGATTTCTTGGACTTGTGGCTCAGTGATCACAGTATATTCATAAACACTAATGCATTCAGTCTTTCCTAAAATCATGTTTAATTTCCAAACTACTCAAAACAGGCTTGCAACCCTCAACGTCTCCTACAGGCACCTGCTTTTGTGTATTCTGGTATCACCACCGGTTCATTGTCACGCTCGGTCAATGGTTCTTAGAGTGTGGGGTGTCACGGCGGGGGAAATCTCCAGACAGCAGGTGATCGCCTTTTCAAAAAAAGATTTTTTTTTTTTTTGATTCTTTACAGAGAAGTGCGTCTCACACAAGACATTTTTTTTAATGTGTAAAACAGACTGACTGTAATCAAAAAATATACTAGTAATAGTAATATAACTTTTCAAGTTTGATCCCCATCTCCTCCTGTCCACATGTTGAAGTGTCCTTGAGGAAGATCCTGAACCTCAAATTGCCAATGGATTGATTGAGCCCCTTACTGCTGCCTCCACTGGTGTGTGAGTGCATGAGTGGATGTGTGCGATCAACAGTGTAAAACACTTTGGGGGCTGCTCAAGCACTGGGAAAGCACTATATGAATAAAATCCATTACCATTTCTGATGATCTTAATAGGAAAGTATTTAAAAAAACGATGAAGAAATCTGTTATCAACTACACTGATGAATGGAGGGCGGGCTGGTGTAATGTAGATTAAGCTCTGTGAGTGTGGGCTGTTCCTCCGACAATTCCAGAATCCCCGTGCTTACAGGTGTTCATGCATGTGAGTTGAGGTTCGCATGGCAGCTGAGCAGAGTGACTATCTAATAAAAGGATGAGAGGATTATGGCTGTGATGAATGAGTCTGTCTGTTCACATTCTTGTTAAGTCCTGGTCATCTGGACTGTTGCATCATAAGCCCAATTTAATCACTTCAAAACAGTTCGAATTGGAGCAAAAGCAACACGGGTCCTAACGAGTCTCTTGTATGCCACAACCTGGCCCGACTTTTAGGTAACCAGTGCTAATATTATCAAAGATGGTCGGTACGAGACTGTGGCAGCCTCCACAGAGATCCTGATTTGAATGCATGGATAATTATAACGCGGATGCCGTCCAGTCGCCATCATTTTTCATTACTTTGAAATGTGTTTTCACAGCTCCTCTGAGGCTTGAAGGTCCTGCTGGGATATTGAGCACTGGTCAAGTGATGTGATATGGACACAGATATAGAGAGATTCAGAAATTTCACTTTCAAATTATGACAGTATGGTGTAGCTGTGGGCATGCACGGTAGCGCAGTGATTAGCCTCACAGCAAGAAGGTTCAAGGTTCAAGTTCAGCTCGGGGCCTTTCTGTTTGGAGTTTGCATGTTCTCCATGTGTGTGCACGGGTTCCCTCTGGGTTCTCCGGCTTCCTCCCACGGCCCAAAAACATGTATGTCAAATTCATTGGTCACCCTAAATTGGCCTTAGGTTGTCTGTCTGTCTGTACCCCGCCCTCGCCCGAAGTAGCTGAGATTGGCACCAGTGTGTTTGTGCTTCTCACTCTTTTCAGTTTAGTAGCGCTTCCACAGTAGTGTACATTTTACTACACCATCATCTGGAGCACCTCCGCAGGCAGAATTTTAAATGCTTATATTGTGCTGTTCTCTGTGTGAATACTGAAATGGTTGTCGTCCAAAAAGCACAGCACCAGCTAATAGCCTCACATACAAAATGCAGTGTTTTCAGCATCTCTGGTCCTCTCAGTGCCGAAGGCGATCGTTTTCAAAACATTCATATCTGAACATGAATCTTTTGTGGAACCAGCATGGAAGCTTTTTTTTTTTTTTCCTTTTTTTCCCCCTAATCTTTCCATTTGTTGTTGCTACCATCCAAACAGGACTTTATGTGGGTTAACCTTGTGCGACCTCCTTCGCTCCAACAGAGCATCTTCCGTTTCCACATGACATCTCGAAAGACTACAGAGGCTTGATTGACCTTGCCTTAAACAAACCAGCCGTCAGCAGTTGGATTAATTCTACATGACTGTCTAATTATATTCCTAACACCAGGAGCGATGAGGAATATAAAAAAAAAAAATCCAACCTTGAAAATCAACACCACACTCTACCATAGCAGAAGAATTAGCAAATTGTAACTGTCAGAGGTTAGAATAAAATATGGCTTTACCCATTAAAACCTAATGCAGTTTTAATAATTTACACCTTAACTCAAACCCATGAGACCGATTCTGTATGAATTTTAAGGTGTGATGACTTACTTGAGGAGAAAATTCAAGACAACAGCCATTCTAATAATGTATGCTCAGTGGGCCACATTTCCTGTTTAAAATGATTTTTGGAAAAAAAAAACTGCTGAGCTGCTGACACGATCTTGATGGAACTTGATATGCACTTGTAGAGTTTCTCATACATATAAAGGCTGCATGGGAACTCATGGCATACATGTTTAATCTAACTCATCCTTGAATGAAGAAGACACAATGCATTGTTCAGTGTTTCATTTGAAATATTATATTATACGTCCGATACAAGTAACTTTTTAGGGTTTGTTTTCATTTTAAATACTAAAAAGCAGACTGAGAATTTTATTTTCTCATTTTACAGGGAATGTAATCCTTAAAATTAAATATTCTTGCAGACCCAGCTTGGTCGAAACATGTCAACAAAAACAGGACTGATCCTGTAATGCGCCTACTTTTTTGATGTTTCCATTAAAAATAAAACCTTCCTCATTTAAATTGCTCATTCACACAGAGGACATTTGATTCCGCTGTCTCCAGTTACAGAACCTGCAGCCAATCAGGCTAATGTGCTGTTACCAAAGGCAACTTCTGAGTGACATACGAGGTTGGCAGGGGTCCCTGGTAGCCTCTCACACTGGACCAGGCTAATGAGACTGTCCTGCTGTCAAGCATCTGTGGCCTTGCTCTAATTTTTCCTTCGAAACAGACTTCTGTGCACACATACAAACGCAATCACACCTTTGTGCAGGATCAAACAGAACACTTCATTCACCATGGTGCAGAAATATTGAAAAGCAAATGTATATTTTTATTGTAGCTGTACCGCCAATGGTGAATATGTGTGTGCATGCGTGCGTGCGTGCGTGCGTGCGTGCGTGTATGTGGCAGGGTGGAGTGAGGTGGAGCTTTCGGGTGTCTGGTTGGGACTGTGTCTCAATGCCAAGGTGGAGTTTTGGCAGCTGAAAGATTAAGAGCATTCATCTTCATTTGCTGGCTGTTGTTTGCTGTGCTACCTGGTGGAACAGCAGCACTCTGCTTCCCAGCCGAGAATCAAACCACCTCTCTCTCTCTCTCTCTCTCTCTCTCTCTCTCTCTCTCTCTCTCTCTCTCTCTCTCTCTCTCTCTCTCTCTCTCTCTCTCTCTCTCTCTCTCCCTCCCTCCTCTCCATCTTCTGTCTCTTTGCATCGTCTCTTCTCGTGTCACAATCTGTATTCAGCTTAGTACTCGTCCCTGTTGTCCCACATGAACAAATGTCTCCTTCTTTTGTTACAATCTGGCTCTGTGTCACCGTGACATTTGACAAATAGCATAACAAATGACTTCATCCATCGCTTCCCTTCAATGATGAGATTTACACTCGTGATTGCTGCTTATAGGAAAGCTGTCAGACATGCACATGTAAACGTGCATGGTATGGACTGTGCGTGCCAGTGCACAGGACTGGCGCCCTTTGACAGCAGAATAATGACTTATTGAATACCTCATTATTTCCCAATATTAGAGTATCAAGACTCTGAAGATTAAAATCGACTGTCCTACTTTATTACACTTCACACCAAATGAAAGCAGCCAAAATAACAGAAGTCCAACACAATCACTCTAATCAGAAAACGATGAATTATTGTTTTAACAACAAATATTGAATGAAATTCAATCATTAAGTTTTAATGTCAACAAATCACATTGAATGAACAGCATTTCTGCTATGCATAAGGAATGTGAATAAATTAAGAATATAGCTACTTCTGCACAAAGGGTTAAAGTCAACCTGGACATCAAGCAGTGAGTGTTCTGATTGCTGCAAAATAAGATCGGGTCCTTTTTTCTGCTGTAACTCTGAGCATATAAGACTCATTTGAAGAAGCTGAAACTGTAATGAAAACGAATGAATGAATGAATGAATGAATGAATGAATGAATGGTCTACATCTATCTATCTATCTATCTATCTATCTATCTATCTATCTATCTGTATAGCTGTATGGCTGTGTAGCGCTATAGCTATTTATCTTTCAACCCTGGTGCAGTGTTAGAATTTAAAAAAAGTTTCTATTCTCAAGTATGGAATTATGTGAAACTAAAGTTATACATACATGCATAAAGTTTTATTGTGCTACACAATCCTTTGCTGTGGCTTGTGGTGGTGAGAGGTCCCCTTTGATTTATAATAACTCAGAGTTAGTTTGACATTTGTCAGTGGTCTGAGTGTTGGAATGTTATTTCCCATTCAGTGTTTTCATAAAACTTGTTCTTGTTCAGCCTCAAGATGTCTGCAGGTTTAATGTTGACCCTGCTCGGACAGATATTTACATTTTTACAAAAAAAACCAAACAAACATTTTTTTCACATTCAAACAAATGCATCTTGTAGTTTAGTGTTTCTCTGTTTTCTTCACTTTTTTCCCGACATATGCAACATTTAAATGTGGTTTACTTGTGTGCTGGAACTGTACTACAACAATCAGTCTTGAGAGTATCTGCATGTTTCCTTCTTTGACGTGATGGTATTATCATAGTCTGTCCTAGCATGTGATTGTGCCACATGGTGTGACTATGAAAATAAACTATCACCCCTGCCGGTACAGATTTTTAGCAGACCTGAGCTATGGGGGTTGGAGATTTGGCTCTCCCTGACTGCATTCAGCTGTCTTCATTTGCTAAAAAGAGTTGACTCATTCGCAAACACGATATGCTTCATCTTTTTTTTTTTTTTTTTACTAAAATGTTCAATTTCTGACTTCTGATGATTGGCAAGTTTGAGGTGTGTATACTGACATCAACATTAATGAATATTTTCAGAGCTTGTGAGAAACATGTCAGACACCACATCATCAATGAAAATGATCCCCGAGGGATATTTCTCCCTCTGTGCATGCAAATTAAATGAATCACACAGATGGGTGTTTTTTATTTCTTTTTTTTTCTTCTTTTAATAGAGATTTAAAAGAAATGGTAGTGTTTGTAATGTGAAAAGAGTCTTGATATTTTGGTGACATTGGGCCAGGTGTGTGTGTGTGTGTGTGCCTGTGTATGGATAGAAGGATGAATGGATGGATATTTGAAAGAAATAAATAAACCCTACTGACTTTCAAAATGAGTTGTCATTTCAAATATCAATTTAACTTTCTTCAAGACTGACAGTCTAGATATCTTTACTGGAAAATCATTGAACAACCTTCCCTAAGTGTATCATTCCTATAAGGTTTTAACTTCAATACTACTTTTATGCAACTCAAAAAAAAAAAAAAAAAAAGACAAATCAATGTCAAATCAAAATTCACACTAGATGGGAATTAAATGTTGTTTTCCAGTTAATGCAGGCAACATGAGAATCAGTGGTCTTAACCACTATGCTACAAAGGTAAGACTGTTTAAGCTTTATGGATTTTTAGTACCTATAAAATACCTGAGTGAAAGAGAGTCTCAGTAATTCTCAGGTGATATCTGAACACCATCCTGCTTTAATCCTTGATCGTTTGTTCAATCAAACGCTTACAGACATTCATACCTGCACCCAGACAGCATCTGTGTTAAGTAATCACTTCAAAAAGGCAAGAAAATGTTGAAACTAGCTAGCTTGCATCCGTTTGACGACCGTCCTTCTCCAGTTTCCCCTCTTCAACATTCATGCTCAGCAGGCATTTGCATTGGTACCATGAAATATGGATGGCATGTGGAAGGAAGCGAGAGGGCCGACCTTTCACTGCCACATGAGAATCGATGGGAAAAAAAAAAAAAAACCTGATGGTTATTTCAAATACTGAGTTAAAAGGGAAATATTCCCAGTCTTTGTATTAGCCAGCTCTTTTGCATTTGAATCTGCCATCTGAATTCAAATCATAGCCAAGGACTTAGAGTAAAGTGTGTCAGAGGAACGTGAAGCACAGCTAAGCTGCGGAGAGATAGAGGGAGGAGAGATGTGAGTATGTGTGTCTGTTGAGAGAAATAGAAATAAGAGAAAGGAAAAAAAGTGTCCTGGAGAGAAGGGGGGAGATTGGTTTCACCTGCACTCCAGTGTTTAGATAAACTCCAGCAGCAGGGAGCTGAGGAATCAGCAGAAATGAAACAGGATGCAGGTTCAACTCAGCACTTCAAAGAGAACTTAAGTGTTCACAGGACTGAAAATGTTTGAATCACTGTAGCTATACACAGTGTATGAGTGAAAATAAGTATTTGATGGACCTTTTCTGGTTCCCGAGCAAATCCAAAAGAGAAGAGAAGAGAAGAGAAGAGAAGAGAAGAGAAGAGAAGAGGAGAATCGTGTGAAGGGAAGTGAGAATAACATGGCAGCTGTTAAGGTCGCCGGGAACTGCTCTTCTGCTGCATGTTCATCAGTTCTCACTCATGCAGCAAAGAGCCTGATTTTCCACTGAGCGTAAAAATGTGAGACTAAAAGTTTACCTTCATCTCTGTGAATCCAAAGGACTTCCACAAAAATAAACAGGAAATTCAGCCACTGTCACCAAATAATATTTAAAATCTAACAGGAAGTGACATATTCTGACTTTATGGTCATGTCTGTCCCCTTCCTGTGACCTTCACACCGTTTCTGTCAAAGACTGTAAGAGCTCTCTTGATGTTTACTCCAAATTTGGAGACATTCCCTTCAAACTTTATACTCCAAAACCAGAGACACATGCATGGTCACATTATACACTATACAAAACTTGTGAACTTTGACCTTTTTCTATCAAGTCATTTTGACCTGAGAGTGGATATGTGGCACTTCTGGAGAAATTAGGGATAAGGCATAAGCTCTTTGTGATCACCATGAAGTTTGAGCCCATCATTTCAATCTTGATTGAAAGTACATGTAGAAGATTGGAATTCTTTGAAAATGCTCAAAATGAAAACATTTTGCCAACATTATGGACGATCAGTGGTTTCAACCTACAGCAGAAGGAATTGTCTTGCATGCTTTATAACAGTGAGAACATCATAAACACACAAACTGATTAAAGATTACTTTTCTTTCGATGAAAAAGATCAGACATTTTGGTGTAATTTCATCACCTTTGTATTTTGATTTTCACATTTTTATGTTTGCTATTAACTCTGCTCACAGACGTGGATGTTCACACACAAGTTTCTGCCTAAAACATGAACTGTTAACACAATCAATGAACATTCTGAAGTGACTCTTTCAATTTTCAGTGTTTTAAATTTAAAAAAAAAATCCTTCAGTTTTCTATTGTTGCAACATAATTCACAACACCCCCGTATTTCACCCAGATGAAGGAAATTACAGTCAGTGACAAAAAAGCAAGAACTATGCATCATTGTGACGTGATGTGTGGGCACAGCTCCAGGTACTTCGAGCATATTCTTGATATTCTCAGTCAATGATTCATATTCACTCGAATCACAGAGTGACTCATGGGAAACAGTAATTTTCAGTCTATGGTGTTTGTCTTGAGCACCTGTGGCTCAAAGTCTCTGGGTTTTAAGAGCAGCGCGAGGCAGGAAAAGCAGAGCTGAAGCCACATCCAAAACCCAGGATAATAGCTGTTTGTGTACACAGCCGAGTCGCACGCACGGCCCTCCGAAGGCAGCTATTGTCAAAGACGAGCTTAACCACAACAAAGACAGTAAGCACTGTACAAGCAACAAGCACTTTGGTGTCTGTGTGTTGTACACAGGTCTGAAGACTCTACATGGCCACATTATCTGATCTTGACTCACACTGCCATTTACTCAGATCATGGGCTTCCTGTTACAAAGCACCTCTGTGCCTCTGTCTTTAAATGGTCGGCAGGTTATCAATCATAAAGGGTATAAAACATTTGGTGGGAGGTTAAAACTTCATTATGTTTCTGAAGAGGTCCTGTCAGAGCTTGTAGTTGAAGCAGTCCGTGCCCTTTATCGTGACATTTCGGTATTTTATTTGAAACTGTTTGGAGTTGTTGCTGCTATCAGTTCACTTTTGCTCTGCATACTTCTTGAATTAACCATCTAATCTATTGTTCACTTTGATGAATTTGTTTCATTGGAAAATCCAGCTTGTGTGAAACTCCCACAGCAGGTTTGGGCAGTTCATTTGTTTACCTTTTGTTGTGACTCCGCCCCCTTCACCCTGCCACTTCCTGATCACCTTGGCTGGCTGGTAGGTGAGCAGCTTCTGCAGCCACACCGGAGCAAGTCCTCCTCGCAGCCTTAGGTTGGACAACTCCCAGAAGACCGGTAAGCAGGATAACATTTCTCCACCTGGAAGGCGGACAGCCAATCAGTAGCCTGTGTGACAGGGACAAAGTCCTTCAGCTCGCCGTCTCTCCCCCTCCACCTCCTCCCTGAGTGGTTTATAGTTACACCCTCTGCGGGACTTTTACCTGTCCAGGTGAGACGCACTGTTGAAAGTGATGTAACCACGTGAGTAAACTTTCTTTTTCTATAAGCTTTTACAAGAATTACCGTAGGTCTTTGTACTAAGAACTCTCTGTAGTTAACCTCTGACTGTTGCAAACTGTCATAGTTGTTTCATGCGCTCGTTTTCTTATATAAGATATTTGCGTGGAAGTCGTTTGCATTCATTCTTTGTGAGTGTGTGTGTGTGTGTGTGTGTTCCTTCATGGGATTTGTAATTGTGTAGATTTTCCGCTGTCTCTGTGAGTGTCAGTGTTCAGCACAGTCTTACTCTGTCCTGACTTGATATTAGAAACACTTCACAGAGCTTCACATCTGCCTGCAGCTGGTCTCCCAGACCGAGGTGTCAGGTCTGGCTCAGACTTACTGTGGAGATTGTTATGAACTCAGAAATGCTGCCATACACATGTAGACATTAGTGAAAGGGCAAGAATTATACTGCTATTATTGTGATACTGCTGTTGCACAGCCCATATGTTCACGCTGGATAGAATGAAATGGGCCAGATTCTAAAACATGCTCTAAAGAATAAATATGCTATGATAAATATATAATTGTTTGATATGTCTAAAAAAATGCCCTTCACATTTTAAATTAATAGAATACAGTCAGTTATCCAACATCAAATTTTTGTTTCTACTATCCGTCGTCATAAGAGACTCCAATCTGTCTCAAGTAAAGAATTAATTCAGCATCCAGCTGATGACTTTGAACTGGCTTTGGACCTGTTGTTCTTGTGTTTCGTCCTTTCTTGGTGAGCAGTGGAGAGGGGCGGGTGGGGAGAGGGGAGGCTTACTGGAATTTTTATGTGTATCAAGGACGTGTCTGAACACAGCAGACAGGGTTGGAGTCTGCATGTTGAATTTAGCTCATACGCTTTGTACCTTTGAGGTGGCTTCGTGTTAACAAGTGTTTGGGTTTATGGAGTGGATATTTCAGCTCACACCACCGATGGGCCGTCCTGATCATTTTAATATGAAGGCTAATATCTTGATATTCTGAGTATGGACCCTTCAAGCCGTTTCTCCCCTTGATTAACCTCACTCTATGCCTTAAATACAGACCAATTCTAGATACTGAGAATGTGACTTGGCACCAAGAGGTGTGCATTGGGTCAGTTAAAGTAACAGTGACATTTACAGACGCACGAGCATGCTGCTACACATTAAAACTAATCTGCAATGATTAACAGTAGTTATATAAAAGATGGTGCCAACACACGAGGCCTCTCTTGTTTGGCTGACTTGGCCTTTTTTATTATGAGGGCGTGCTCAGTTTGATTAATACAGATATGATTTGTTCTCTCTGAGGAGCAGATATGTACAAAACAGCATAGTATGCTATTATGGAGAACACTGACACACACACACACACACACACACACACACACACACACATACACACACACACTGGTTACTGTACTGTGTCATGAGATTGTTGTTCAGGGTCTGTCGTTAAAGAGCTGACTCTGTGGAGGTCTGTGTCATTATTAACTCATCAAGTCATCTCAGATCGTTGGGCAGAAACCTGAGAGTGAGTCAACAGTCATATTTAAATAAAATGTAGAAAGGAAGAAGGTGTAGGCCATCTTGAACAAACAACTCTCCCTGCTCTCAGTAGCTGTAAAGCACGGAGTACTGCCCATTGAGCTGAGGGTTGACATGACTTTGGTTCAGAGTCAAAGGAATCTCTCCACCTCAGTATTGTATTTACAGTCAACACGTTGCTTTTTCTTTCATTTTGAGATTTCAACTGGAAAATCCACGTGTCCTGCATGGGAAGAATGGAACCTTTAAGCCTCACCCTTCTGTAATAGGTTTGAATTACAAGTGTAGTCATCAGTAAAGCATCAGACTGTTTAATGAAATTCAGGTATATGCAGGGACGTCCAACTGTGGACCTGGATCGATCCTGTCCTGCATGTTTTATGTCTCTCCCTGATGCAGCTTATCTGTTTCCAATGAGTGGCTACCTACTGGGCTTTCTTTGAGAACTTGGTGTTGACATAATTATTAGATTCAGGTGCGTTGAGGCAGGGAAACATCTAAAACATGCAGGACAGGAACCCTCCAGAACCAGGCGGAGAGGCCATGGCTTTATTGTACTGTCTGGAGTGAGGAGCAGTGGTCCAACAGGACTTCTGTGATGTGTTGTCTGATCACTACAGGGAATAAACCAGAGAAATGAGGGAATGCTCGTCAGTCATGGGTGTGTCCTCTGGGTGTGTGTGTATGTGTGTGCATCTATGCACGCGTGCTCGCTCGTCTCTGCTTGTCTGTACATGTATTTGTATGTGATTTTCATTCCACCCATAGATAGATATGGTTAATGCGTCCCAGTCAGGCTGTGAATGTGCTGTAAAATATCGTCTGTTTTGTTTCAGCATATAGAAGAGAACATTTTGATTGCAGTTCTTTGGAAAATAAGTGCTTCCTGAGAGACTTGTTGGACTTTTTTAATCAGAGTGAGAAACACTTGATTTTCTTTCAAGCTATCTGTATTGTTTTGGAAACCTTCATATATTCAAGATAATCTGAAAATGTATGGATTAAATGAAAGAACATTAAATTTAAATTTGTCTTACCTCACAATTTTTAGGCTGTGGTCAGGCAAACCCTCTCTGGTTTATTCATAAATACATGTATTACCTAAATAAATAAACAACATTTGACATTCAGGGTCCGCTGCTTTATGTACAATTAGATTTGTTGCATTATCATGAACAGATCTCTGAAGGGCTTAGAGATCTGGTCACGATAATACCACAAACTCAATTGTAAATAAAGCAGCGGACCCTGAATGTCAGATTTCTTTTTCTCCCTTCAGAAGAAAGGTCATGGAATCCCGAGAGTCCAACAAATTCCATCCATCCCACTTCTATGCGAGATTTATCCAGATCAGCGTTGTAATAGAGGGGAGCTTCTCCCAGCTGACTGTGGACTACATGGAGGATAGGTCGCCAGTCCATTACAGGGCTTAAACAAATACACAAAATCAACCACATACATACGCACACTTGCCATGCAATTTAAAGCACCAATGGACCAAATAAGTACGTCTTCAAATCATGTAAGGCTACCAAAAATATTGTTGTTAAAAGCTCATGGAAACCAATACAGACTCAATACAAGAAGGAGAAAACTCGAAAGGGGGTAGAGGGAGTGGTCTGGTGGACTATTTGAAGTTATTTTATTGATTTCAGCAGAACGTTAAAAAGAAAAGAAAAAGCTGATTCAAACCTTCAAGAACCTCAAACCATATTATAAGTTGTACAAGTTGCAACTGCTGGTGTTTAAATGCTTGGCACCAGACATTGAACAGATCATTGAAATTTGACCTATAAGGAAGGTTGTCTGGGAGAAAAAGATCTTAACTTTAATGATAATAATAATCATCAAAAAGCCTGTCAAATAGTTTATTGATAAATGCACAGCTGTAGACATGATGCTTGAGTGGGTGCAGTCTAGATCACTGAAATAAATACAGGGGTGTTTGGCCTTAGTATTGTTTGAAGCTGACCAAAAAAAAAAAAAACTTTGACCACGGTGCTGGAGATGTTCAGAGCTTGTCTGCTTCATGGCCTCGGGAAGTGTTCTGCTTACTCAGTAAGCTTTGGATTCAGAATCATATCAAAGAGAGTCAGAACATCATTTGAAGGCATGTGCCTGAAAGTTCCAGATAAACTGAAAATGGCTCTTTCAACAGAATGATAATTCTTCTCAAGCTCATCTTCCAAATCAGGAGTTTTCAAGCAGCCCAGTCAAGGTCGAGTAGTGGTTCGCACTGTTGCCTCAGAACAGGATTTTCAGTCGTAAACTCAAGCCTTTCTGTGTGGAGACTCCGCGTTGTTTCTGAGTATGAATGGGTTGACTGGTGATCTGTGCACTCAGCCCAACATGTAGTACCATCTGAAATTATCGTTTCGCCACTCTTTTGTGAGTAGTACTGTATACTGTACTGAATACTGAATAGTTGTTTACTCAAACATTTCAGAAAATAATGTGAAAGGCTGCTTGCATTAAAAACAAACAATTGCAGGAATCTAATTTCAAATCTGAGGCCAAATATTCCATTTATTGCTAATTAATACATATGTACTGTGCTATGCAACGAAACTATGCTACATTTATTTGTTGAGTCTATATCAGAGCATCAAATGTCCACTTGTGCAAGCCTGTGGAAAGAGCTTGTATGGTTTCATATGACGTGTCTTGTGGCGTTCCCCTTTGTCCTTTGTCTCCACCGCATCCAACAGAGAGAGTAATAGAAAATAACTGAGAGAAGATTATGGTGCAGAGCGTATCAAGCCGCATTCATCTTTCATTTTCTTCAACTACAATTCTTTTTTTTTTTTTTTTTCTCCTGTGTTCATCTGCTCCTGCTGGCAGGTACTCCTGCTCCCCCTTCTTCCTCTTCAGTCGCTCACTTCACCGGTGTAACGATAAAAGTGCTCTGCTCCATAGATCAGGCGCAGCAGGTGCCACAGTGTGTGATGAATCAGCCATGTCACCGCATCTTCTCAGTGGGAAAGTTCATCTTTGTTAAAACTGCTTAGCCTTTTTCTATTAGCCAGTCCCCTCCCAGATGCAACAGAGACACACAGCTTTTCATGACTGTCACAACCTGCTGTGCACCAATTTCATATCAGTTACTTTTAGATAAAAATCAGGCAACTTAATGGTTGCTTGAAAGATATGAATGTCTTTGGACCTGCTGTGGGATATAATTTTGTGCATTAGCATACCGGAATACATATGAAAGTCCATGCTTGTCCTATTTTTCCCAACACTAGTGCACAGGGAGCCATCCTATTCAAAAGCACTTGGATTCATATTTGTACACTTCAAACACAAGCTTTGTTGTTTTTTTTTTTTTAAATCAGGACCTACCATCTCATTAGGCAGCCAAGATCCAATAATGGGTCCAGAAACAAAGCAAGTGGAGCGCCAACAAGATTCCTTTTGCCAAAGTGACGTGTGCCTGACTGAGCCCATCTGTTTGTGTCCATGTGCTCAAGGAGTCTGGCTGCTATGGATATTACGTGTACTCTGGCAAGCTTGCTATGTCAAGCTCAATATAAACCTGTGTAATGATGAGAAAAAAGAAAAAAGACTGGCATGTTTGAAATCATGTCTCATCCGACAATGGATTAACTGTGATGTGTGATTGTCGTACAGTACACTAAGCAGAGAGTCCAATATTTATCTGGGTCTACCTGTACCTGCACCTGCTGCTGAGATGAGTAGTGCTGACGTTCCAGCATTCAGACAGGAAATCTCACTAGCTCAATATCTCTTCTCTGCGCCAGTGGAGAAAATGAAACTAAAGTAGAAAAGAGTTTTGGTGAGCACCTCATGTGCCAGTGTGTCCACGCTCTCCACAAGCAGAGCTGATGAATGCATTTCTAACATGATTTCCTGTTTTCTCTCAATGACAAACATGCTTACTTAACTACAAGAGAAGTCAAAAGTACCAGTGCTTCGATATATTTTTTTGTCCCACATGTCTAAAATGAATCAAAATATGGCAATTGCATACAGAAATACTCAAAAGATTTGCTGTTGAAAATCAGCAGATTGACTAATATATACACGACCAAACGCTGCAGCAGACATCAGGCAGCTTAATGCTGCAAATTCCTTCACCCATTTCAAATCTAATAATGCATGGTACGTTATCTTTACACTTGATTAATCCATATTCTAACCCTATGTGCTCAAGTACTGTTTTTTTTTTTTTTTGTCCTGAACCCTGTCATAAACCCGAGATGATATTTATTCCTACCAGAGCTTCACTGCATTTTAGATGCTGTGTTTTAACTACGGAAAGAGGATTATTTGTTACAAGACTATTTTTGAGATTGCTGCTTTGCATATAGTTTATTTTACCACCTTAATGGAAAGTTGCCTCTAACCTTTCTTAGGTGTTGTGCAAGGTACTGAAATATAGATGCAGCTTTCTGTCACTGCTTACTTTTATTAAAGTAACAGAATCACTGCAGAAATGAATGCAGTCAAAACTAATTTATCACCTTTTATGCACCTTTATGGTGAGTCAATATATTCAAATGGAACAAAACAATCAAATCTACTGCTGTTTTTGTCATCTATTCATTCGATGAATTCAAGAGCTGTAAGCGTGATGAAGTTGAAATTCCTTGACGTTTGTATTTTGAACCTGTTTTATTTGAATTTCCTTACAGATTCCCTTTGCTGGTAACAACTTTACATCCTATGAGCATCCAGACGGAAAGCACACAGCCAGAAGTTGCCACGGCGATGGCTGAAGCGTCAGCTCCTCCTCTTTCCCCCTCCGATTTCGGACTGTTGACGCCGTCCCCACCTCCTGACTTATGTGCGTCTTGTGGCCACAGCCACCAGCTGGAGGAGAACCATGAGTACCTCTACAAGGACGAGGTGGACGACGATCTGGTGTGTCACATCTGTCTGCAGCCGCTCATCAGGCCCCTGGACACGCCCTGTGGACACACCTACTGCCAGGAGTGTCTGACCAGCTTCCTGCTGGAGAGTGACTTCTGCCCTGTGTGCCGCACGCCGCTCATGCTGCAGAGCTGCAGGAAGCCCAGTCTGCTGGTGCACAAGCTGTTGGACAAGCTCACCGTGGCTTGCCCCTTCACCGATCATTGCACTGAAACTCTGGCGCGTGGAGAATTGGAGGACCACATCAAGAGCAGGTGGATTTCCAGAAATGCAGTTAACACTTTTAAACCATCATTAAGCAAAGTAAATCTGTATTGTAGTTGGAAGAATCAAGCATGTACTTGAACCTTTCTTTTTAACCCTTGTGTCTTCTTATAAGTACAATGACCTGCAGTAAACACACAGTAAGTTTCCCGCCCTCCTTTGCCCGTCGTCATTAACCCGCAGCTTAAGCCCTAAAGGGGAAAGTTATTCTTCCATCCATGCTTTCATCTAAACTAGGGCTAGCTCCTCTGTTTATATATCATCAAAAGATAATACTTTGATTTCCCTCATTCTGAGTCTGTTTTCATTAATACTCATTAACACTCCCTTCACCCAAAGGCCGCTGGGATAATTAGTGCGTCTTACCACACATCACACACGGGCAGCACAGTGTTTTATATTCGTAGGCACTTCAAACTTTGAAACCCAAGTTGCATCAAACTCCTCAAGCTATGAAAATGTGACTTTGTCCTTTTTATCCTCCTTCCGTTTCATTTCCCACACCTACACGTGCTTGCATTTCCTCCACTTCCTCCCTTTCTTTACTTTGCCTTCTTTCTGTTCATTTTTCCCCCCAGTCTTTCTCCTCGTGTAGTGTGAATGTTATAATGAGGTTTGGATCTCTGAGGCCAGCTCCCGCAAGGATTCAGCCACTCTCCCATTGTTAGAAAGCCTTATCTGAAGAGGTGAGAGGCCACGTCCAGGGAGATAGCTCGACACACTCTGCGCAATCATGTGAAAAGGTTTCAGTGAAACACCCATTTCAACATTTCTATCATGGTTCACTGATTGGAGCTTCTGGATGTACTGAACAGTGAACTAAATTGTTCATTGGTTCAATAGTTTTCAATTCAAGGCTTTTTTTTTTTTTTTTTTTTTTTTCAAATATTGTTGCCAGGCTTTTATAAGACATATTGTAGGGAAACACGCATGGAGAAATGAACACTATGTAATCATTATAACCTGCAGAGGAGATAAGAAGTGGCTCAGGTAGCTGTTTGTATCGAGCAATGCCAGTTTGTAACACTGAAGAGTTTCCGTTCACCTGAAACAGACCATTATGCCTAGAGACTTGTTGTCTCTGTGGAGGCATTTGGAGAGTTTGAGGTGGTATATTTGGCATTATTGTCCAACTGTGACACACAGCATGCTACAAAGTAATAAGATATGTGATTGAAAATATATTCTCAGTTTGAATTGTGCATCTCCGAAAAAAGGTTGAATCAGACGATACGCTTCAAAGCTGGTGCTTTATGTACGAGACACTGCTCTTTCCTACTGCATCTATATTTCTGACTGAAACAGCAGACTGCATTGTCTCTGACTGCTGCTACCCTCAAATCTGGCAGGAGGTCAGCAGTTGTAATGACTGCCATGCCATCTGGTCACAACTGATTTTATAGTCATCTGAGCATTCGTGACCTTTATTAGCCTTCAGATTGAGAAATCATCATTCTGGAAACATCCACTCAGATCATGAACAAAATCTTCCCATGCAATCACTGGTATTATTTCGTTGGTTTTATAAGTTCTCTTGGAATCGCTTGTACAGAGTTAAGCTAGAAAAGACCTCCCCGTTGTATGCCGGAGGTACTTTCTTTTCTTTTAGCCTGTGACAAGCTGCTACATGTGCATCTGCAGTCTGTCGAGCCTGAAACCAGTTTTCTCTGCTTGGGATTCCTCTCACTCTCATGTTTTTGAGATTAGTCAAGTTAATTTACTAGTTTCATGTGTACATTTCGATTTAGTTTCTGCCTTGAGCACAATACTTTCTTCTTCTGTTGTGTCTCATGTTCAAATACATTTTCTCAGCCCCGCTGAGAAATCCCTCACAGCTTCAAAAAAATTTAGATAGAAAAGAAATTGTCCCGGATGCTGTCGCCTCATTCAGAGTCACAATGTGGAAGTTATTTTTCTGTTTACCCTCCAGTGTATTATGCTTTGATGACAGATAAAGAACAAAATAATAAGTATCAATAAAATTAATGGCAAATCCTTAATTTCATTAATTTTCTTGAATAAACAGTGAAACTTGTTTTACCCAGACTGAAGGGGGAAAGAGCTGGAGGCGATCACAGATAACACTGGAAAGGCAACCTGGACAGGTCAAAATTACCAGTTCACGATCGAAAGACTTTGGGAAAGTCAGCTGTCACCAATAGTTGTTCAGGAAATGCTCCCATGGATCAAACCTGAGGTCTGAGAATTCCTGCATATCATCTAGACCACTTTTGTATCCACTCCTCAAAGCAACAAGTGAAAACAGAAAGTGAACTTGAGATACCACTAAAAAAATACTAATTCACAGTGGCAATGTAAGGCTTAAGTCGTGCAGCAAATCCAAGCAATGCTTCTCGACACAGGAAGCAGTTTTCAAGGTCCCTCTTTAAAAAGTGATGAGTGATGCTGCAAGAGTAATATTAAGCTTTTTGTTTGAACATAATCCTTTACATTCAAAATAATATCATAATGGCAGTCTGAGTTTCAATTGTTAAAAATCCCACATAAAATGTGAAAAATTAGAATAAGATCTTTTAAACAGGTTTGTTCTCTTATAAATGCCACATTCTTGTGTTTCCAAACAAACTATGATGTTCTGAGCTTTCCATGATTCATTCAGTCATCAAGAGAAAAAAATGATTAAACAAATATGGTGGGTGGCTTAATTTGTGGCTGTCCTGAAGTCTATTCTTCACCAGATCCCCACATATTGCAGAAATACTCTGCGTTAATCCCTTAGATAATCTCAAGGACAAGGAAGTAAACAGTTTTTGCGTGTACTGTTATCTTTTATGGAATCTGGTTTAGCAAAGTGATAATGCCGTACTGCTAAGATGAAATTAATCATTGATAGGATCTGTATTTATTATTCTCATGTTTTTCCATGTCTTCCACTTCTTCAGCCTTCACTCTGCATACATTTAAATCCTTTGGCTTCCTCCTGACGTTGGTGTTTGTAATGCAGAATTACAAGAATGTCCAAAAATATGGTGCACATTTTAAAAAAAACAAACTCTTGTTGACTTCATGACAGTGTGAAAAATTGGCTTCTGCAAGTGGGAAATGGAAACAAATTGTGCAAGAATATGTGTATATGTGTATGTTTTGATGCTGTTTTTGAGCGACTGAGTTAATGTGCCAGTGTATGAAATCACTCCTGTGGGGCAGACTGGCTTCTGTTCACAAACTGCATCCTGTCACAATCCAATTACTTTTCCATTTCCTGTGTGCCCTGTGGTCTTGTTGCTGTGCGTACTGTTTAAATACCGCAGGACAACTTGTGCCTCAGTATGCACGAATGCATGCATTAACACAGATGCACATTCCCGTGTGTGTACGCACACAACAAATTCTGCCTATAACCACACAACCTCCACCCATGAAATATTCATTCAGACAGGGTATTTACACCAGTTAAGTATCTTTCTCAAGGGTGGCAGACGGCTCAGCACTATGAAAATTGGATAACAGTGGGAAAAAAAGGTAAGAGCGAAAGTATAAGGAATGAGAAAAGAGAGGGAAAGGAATAGAAAGTTGTGTGATGTTGATTTTGAACTTTATGAATCAAATATGGAGAGATGTGGTAAAATAGATGAATAAATAATACCTGCGAAAACTCCACATTTCTTAAAGTAGAACAAAAATAGTTTGGAGTCTTGCAGTGTTTTCTATTCAAAGTTCGAGCCACATTATGTCTCTCATGCTCTGTGCTTATGACAAATGGATAAAAGAGACACAATAAAAGAAATGTCTTATACGCCACAGTGCAGTTATCACTTTCAGTGTATCCTACATCTGAATTTGTAATGAAATTAGACCAAGGGCTTAATGCTGGTTACTGCACCTAACGATCTGTCAACACACACACACACACACACACACACACACACACACACACACACACACACACACACACATATCTAAAGATTCCTACACAATCGGTTGAAGCAGATGGAGTTTAACCTTTACCAGCCTACCTGTTTTTTATGTATCCCTCCCTGCTTCCATATTGTAGAAGTGAATGAGTGTGTAAGTGAATGACTGGATGAGTGAATGAAATGTTCAGAGGCAGAGAAGACGACCACGTCCTGCCTTTTTTCCCCCCTCCCTCTCCATCTTGTTCATTCATGTCACTCTGAATAATAAGCCTCCATCCCTGCAGAGAATATTGATTTGCCAGTGTGTTTTGGTCATGCTCTGTCTTTTTTTTTTTTTTTTTTTTTTCCACACATGTCGGCAGATTCTTTTGAGCGATCAGACCAATCTGCTGCACTGGGAGCAGTCCATCATTGGAGAGCCGGGGTGAGGGTTTGGAAAGCAACGTTTTCTCCCCCTCTCCCCTCTTGCCTGCCTTTAAAGCACAATGTGTGTGCATGCACGGAGGGGGAAGGTGAATGCAGAGGTGCATGTGTGCATGTGTATACGCATGTAAGTCAGGCACAGCCAATCAGAGCTTTACCTGGCACCTCTCACACCCCTTCTCCTGCCTCCTTTTTGGTCTGCTCCATCACACCCCCCCACCCTCAGTGGTTTCTGCTGCAGTATAAGTCACAGCCTGCGCTGTTCTCCCTGACATACACACGCGCGCACACACACGCACACACACAGAGCAGCGGACATGCACACACACTCATACGAGCGCAAATCCTCTTACAACTCGCCAGTGCCCAGAGCAGATTAAGGGGCTGCACATCTCCAATTGTATTCCAAATGTGCCACCTTTGCATGGGTCTCCTTCCTTTTTCTTCTTGCACTTTCTCCTCTTCCTTCCTGCCACAACGGGACTTCTCCTCTGCAACTGCTTCTTCTGCTGCTGCTGCTGCTGCTGCTGGTGCTGCCACTGCTGCTCCTTCCTCCTTCTCCGCTCCGTCTTCAACCTCTGGCAACTGGCCCATTTGCCTCTGCAGCTGAGATGACCAGGCGGCAAGCCTGAGGCAAGGGAAGAAACTCACACAGACAGAGGTAGAGGAGGTGGTGGGGAAGGAAAACAAAGAGGGGCTGCAAAGGTAGGAAGTGAAGGATTAAATCAGATCTGAGAGAGCCTCTGGAGAAAGAAGCAAGGCAGGCGGGGAGGAGGAGGGGAGGGGGAGGGGGTCAGCACGGCCAGGTTTGGAGATTTGGAGTTGGAGGTGGAGGAGGAGGAGGGGGACGAGGGGGAAATAGGAGAAACAGGACCTATAGTTCAGAGAGGAGAGAAAAGGGGGGAAGAAGGAAAGAGCTGAGCGCTGACCATGAAGGCTCTGTTGCTGCTGGTTTTGCCTTGGCTCAGCCCGGCCAACTACACAGACAATTTGGGCAACCTGCATATCCTCTATTCTGAACTGTGAGTACAACAATCAGATTTCCTCTTGCATCCCTCCCATCATCAGCATCACCATCTCACCCCTCTGCCAGCAGACCATACAGCTGTTACTGTGTACCTGTGTCTTCCACGTCCACTGTTTATGTCCATGCAGCGCATTCACGTCATCCTGTGTAGAACAATGTTTACATTTGTGTCTTTACTTGACAAGTCAGAGTGTTCAGTCCACGTTGTAGAAACGAACAGATTGTTCCTTGTTGATGCTTTAGTTGCTGTGGGATGCAGCAAAGCCAGCAGGTAGGGCTTACTGCTGTCCAGGACAGTTTGCTACAGAGCAGCACTGCAGCATGGCATCTCTCCCCCTTTCCTCGCTCTCTCCCCACTCTCCCTTCAGCAGCATGTGTGAGTGTGTGACCACTGTTGATTGGATCAAAATGTCAGCGCGCATTTGCTCATGGCTGTGGAGTTTAAGCCACGGGATGTGTATGTTGAGTCTGGCCGAGGATACGTGTGGTTGTAACCCGGGTGTTTGTTTGTGGAACAGACTTTCACCTCAGCATTAAAAATTCATGGCGGTCTACTCACATCTGTTCACTGTACAATTGTTTAGGTGCAAACAATCATCATAACACTGAACATGAACAGTTTAACTGTCTGTCTTTTAACAGTGTCACAAAAAAAACACACCTGTTGGAGAAGATTTACCTGGCGTTTATTTTGAATTATTGCTTCATCTTTAGCACATGAATATACAATTCTCAATACTGTCTTCTTTATATTGTTAATACCAATAGTCTAAATATTGGTGCCAACTTATCAAAGAATCCAGAGTCCATGAAGACTTGGAGTAGTCCTGTCAGTGGTTGGGACGACTGTGCCTAAATTTGTTGTCATCTTTCAATTGGAAGGTTGCAGGTTTAATACACTATTTCTCGCTTTCCACATGTGGCAGTGTCCTTGAGCAAGGCTTGGAACATCGAACTGCTCCCATTGGATGGTTAGTGCGCATCGCATGGCAGCCACAGCCATTGGTTACAGCTCCTCGTTAGCTTAGCGCACAGTGTCTCCACCTTTCACTTTGAAGTCTCGGGTTCGATTTCCCAAAGGGGAGATCCAGAAGCTTTCCTTTATTTTAAGCCATTTCCCTTTGGGATTAAGAAATTATTTTCATTTTATTCTATTCGATCACGGCCATTGATATATTTCCTGCAGTGGTGCCAAGGCCTCGTACTGTTTTTGCACAACAATATACATTACATTGCCATCATTTTGACTTCTCATCTTCCCAACTGAGTTGTGTGTTTTGTGATGGCCCCAAACAGATGTGTTGTAAGAGAGGTGATGTTGACAATGTTCAGTGGCTCTGTGTGAAGCCGGAGCTCTATGATCCCTCTGAGCTGGTTAGCTGCTCCTTTCTCCAGTCTGACGGAAATGTTCCATTATACTGCTTGAATGCATGGGACAATGGAGCGCCTTGCAAATCCCTTCATTTTATTGTATGCTTTCTCTCCATTGAGTGGGGCTTTAGCTCCTGCAGACACCACGAGCCCGTGTTGGGCGGCAATGAAGCCAAACACCAGAGGAGCGTAAGAAGGATGGTGGAGGTAAATGGATTGAGTCGGTGCGCTCCTGATGGAGATTGAAAGAGCTCACAGTGCAGGAGAGACGAGAGGCAACAGGAGGGTGTAAGGTCACTTCCTGAACATGCTTTTCATTGGACCATACATACAGCTGACACAGTGATGACACCCAGCGTACCAAGTGAAGAGGACTCTTCACTGAGAGCTGGCTTGCCAACAATCTCCTCAGATTTCTTTCAAAGAGTTCTGCTTGAGGAATATTGACAGGCTGTGTTTTGGAGAAGGATTCTGTACTGGTGACACTGAGTTTTTTTGCTGATTATGACATGACAGAGAGAGAAACCAGGAGCAGACAAACGCGGACGTGGTGTTTTTCTGCCTGGCTAGAGAGCAGTGGCACACCATTTGTCTTTATCTACACTGTTGACAGGAGCAGCCTCCAGCTCCTCTTGTGTGATGACCGCCTCTCTGCTTTGCCTCAGTTTTCTTCTCTCTCTTCCTCTCTCTCACTCTCACTCTCTCACTGTTTGTGCTTCTTGCTTTTCTCAATGTCTTTCAATAATATGATTACTACATGAGTTCTTATTGCATGGGAAAAATGAAAGTTGCACGCCTGCACTTGATCAGACCTGTGCTCACTTTCTACTTGCTATATGTAAAGTTTAGGTCTAACCAGCAGTCCACATTACTCTGTGATGATTTGCTTCATATAGTTGCTCCCATTGTACTTTATCAATACGAGCCACTACAAATGCAGCACAGAGAAACAACTGTGGTTTTTCACTTCTTCCTTTTGAACACATACATGTGTATTCCCTCCCCTCTGTCATCATAACCTCCCCTCTTAATCGCAGTACTTTACAGCAATAATGATTAATCTATGTTCATTTCAGAGCCCGGGCTGAAGTGTCTTAAACACTATGATTAGCTTAGCCTCCATCCCTTCAGTCCTCATCTAGGAGGCGTTTGATCACTGCGAGCGGCACACACTCCCAGTGCTCTGGACATCTTCAGCATGGACGCATCCTAACAGGATTAGCCACCCGGCTGCCGCACACTCTTTGGATCAGAACAATGCGAGTCGTGTATTTAAAGCAGGTCCGTTACTGAGTCAAAATCAGCATACCGTGAATTGCCCTCTTTAGCCCTGTGCTCCAAGTGTGGGGCAGACTTCACTAATTAGACTTATGTTTGGATTACATATTAATCTTTGTTCCGTTGTTCGGCTGCTCTCCATGTCTCATATTATCTGACAGGGAATGAAAACAGCAAAATACAGTGGAGGAAAAACATCAAGCTAACAAAATACTTCCTGCAGTCCTGAGGGACCCACTCTGTTCCATTATTATTAGAGAGGCAAAATGTGATGCATCTAAAGTTTAAGATGGAAATATCCATTTACCCATTCATCCATCCAGCAACTAACGGAAAACCGCTAGAACACACATTAACTCACTAACCATTCAAGACAGTGACATTTCTCATCCCTCTATATACTATACCAGGTATTTACTACCTGCCTCATTTGATGGCGTTCAAACAAAAACAAAAGAGAGAGAAAGGAGGAATATTGAGGACATTAAACTTGTTGAACAGAGATGATCATAAACTAAGTAATTCAATTTACACCTTATATAAACCCAACAGCAAGCCAAAACACACATTGGCTGGCTCCTTAGCTGAAGTGTGCACTCTGCAAGGTGTACAAACTGCCACAAAAAAGTGTATGAAAGATGTATATATTCACGAGGAGACACAAGTAGCAGGTCAGAGTATTTATGTTAAACAAGCCTTTCTCTCCCATGTGTCTCAGTTTGAGCAGAAAGATAGCAAGGCAACCAAAAATCTAAGCTTCAATAGTGCGTGCTGGAATATTGTGAAAATGATTGTTAAACTGTTTACCTTCGAATCTGGCAGGCTCGCCGTCTGGCCGTCATTTAAGTTTTGAGCCTTGACGTGCTCAAAGTGGAACATTTTCAACAGCTTGCTGTCTTCAGCTGGCTAATCTGCAGGAAGGGGTCCCATGTGAGCAGCCAGCAGGGTGTAACTGACAGCAGAGAGGAGAGCACCGTGGGGTTAATCTCTCACGTGAACAGTGCCCCGCTGGGTGCCAGGGCTTTGGGTTGGGCTGACCAGCACTTGGCTGCATGTCAGCCAGTTGTACTGCGGCACGTGGAGGTACAGAAACCAGGACACTTCCAAGGAATTGTGTGACACAGAGTGAAAAATATGGACTAAAAGATAGCAAAAGCAATGTGGGACAGTGGCCTGGTGGGGATTCTGTCGTCACGTAGTGTAGCATGGGAGGGGGGGATTACAGTTAGATTTGTCTGCACTCCAGTAACAGAAAGTTAGTATTTACCCGCAGGGCTGGAAAACAGTCTTTGTTGAGGTGGACATACGTAAGGTGCATTAGTAAGCTGAGATTCTGCTTAGCCAGACGGCAGAGAATAAATCAGTTCTTGTGCTTCCTTTGCTCTTCTTCTGTGTTGACAAAAGGAGTGTGAGATCGGCCTCCAGGTTGAAACCAGACACAGACACCGTAAATGTAGCATAAATATTCTTCCAGTCCGATCATGGGGTCAGAGCTGGGTTGATGATTGTGCGTATCGACTGGTCGAAAAGGCATGACTCAGAGTTCGGGCAGGCTGAAACAGGCTGACTCGGCTGAGCCCTCTCGCTATGTGATTGTAAACACTTGGATGCATTAAGCACACCGAACCTGCCGAGCCACTGCTCGTTGCATGAGAGCACAATGGGGAGGCTGAATCACAAACAGGCAGGATTTATCTGCTGCTGTATGCGTTCACTTTTGTTTTCAGCCAGGCATTCATCTTCTAAGGCGGAGAGAAGTCGCACCCAAAAATCTCACCACCTCCTTTGATTTAGCAGATCTGTCTTTGGAAACAAGCTTATCCAAATTTACCTCCCATAGCGAGGACAGTCCCCTCAAGCTGCGGCCTCACCCCCCTCCCCATGTGGCAGATGGGATTACCCCTTGCAGCAGGCGGATCCAATCAACACACGAGCGCATCCCGATTAACACTCCTCAGGTTCATCATTAACTGGATTACTCTGTCTTTATGTCGCTCTCTCCTCTTCTGCTGCCTGACTCTATCTATCATGCTGTCTCGTCCCTCCCACTCAAATTTTACTTTATGACTAAGCGATGCACTAATCTAATCACGGAAAGATATCCAACCCTTTATAATCATAAATTCAATTAATGGTCACCGCTGCTCTCCACGCCGTACCAGTAGTCTTATTGGGGTACTTTGTTTGCGTCTGTGTTTCTGTTAAAGCCACAGGTGCTCAGCCAGAGATCAGTATGCTGTTTTCTGCTTATTCTGTGAGTGTTCACAGTTGTCAGCCTTAGCCTGATTAAAACAGGCCTCAGCCTGGTTGTACTTTCAGTGCGGTCCATTCGTGGTATTATGGACAATTCATTCCTCTATTGTAAAAGGACCAAATGAGTCGCATTTCAATCTGCTTTCAGTGACTCAATTCAAGAATGAATGCATCACAGATCAGAACGTATCCTGATGAAACATACACAGAATAGTACTATCAGTTTTAATTGTGATTAATTGAGGGAGGGTTGTCATAGATACATTTTTTTTAAATTGTGATTAATCGCAGAATTAGGGTCTGGGTTAGCAACTGGCTCAGAGGAAAGAAAGACGAGAGAGAAAACTCATTTTACTGTAATTGGGACATTGGTTTTTTCATCCCTGTGCACTACGGATGAATTATGAGGATTAGATTCTTCATTTGAAGCTTGAAAATGTCAGAAAAATCCTACTGTGGCCATCTTGGATTGTTCGACACTGAAAGAGAAAATGGGACTGGCTTTCCCTTGAGCACCTCAACTTTAAAATGTTGGATGATTCAAATTCCATATTTGTGAGTGTTTTCTGATGAGAAACTGCTCCAGTTAAGTTAAAAGATTCAGATAAAGCCATTTTTGTGCATAAAATTTTTGATTTTGCGTGTTGATTAGAAGTTCACAAATTATGTGATTAATCACGATTAATTGTGGTCAGAGTTGCGATTACTTAGTTTTTAAAAAATTAAAAAATTGATTGACAGCGCCAATACAGAGTGTCACTCTTTGCAGCAGATCGTCTTTGGTGTATGCAGTTTATACAATATATCATGAGCTTTCAAGTCATACAATATTATACCTCTGGAGAACAGTCTTCACCATATCCTCCATTATTGTCATATTTATAACTGCTGTCAAAATTATACTATAAAATTGTTCTCATTCATGCTCCCTGTCGACACCTTTTGATCTAATATTAAAAATGACAACAAAGAAAGCAAGACTACAATATATCTTCTTTTTCTGTGAACAAGTCTGACTGAGCCTCAGCTATTGTCAGACAATATTTTTCTATCTTTGAATCAGGTGGGATAGATGTTCTGTACAGAATTACTCAATCTCAAAGGTTGCTTCTGTGACATTGTTTTCCTGTGTTATGAAAGTAACAAGAATGGGACAGAGAGGGTTTCTTGACAGATGGTTTTTCTATCATCAGCAACAAGAGCAGCAAAGTCGGAATTTGGTTTTGTTTCCTTTTGCTGCGTGTTGAAATGAATCCTCTCTGGTTTACAGTGTGGCAGAAACAAAAGCCTGTGTCTGAGCTCTAAACTAAGCAGTTAAATGTATCACCAGCTGCGTCTGTGCGTCCCAACTTTCATTAGTGCTCCAGGAATAGACCCAACGCTTTCTCACATTTTCTATCGCAGAAGGAAGCCTCCCCTATATCACACATGCACAAACACACATTTTCACACACACGTGCTCACGATACACAACACGAGATGCCTGGGATTCCTGCATGTCAGGTGTAGTTTGTACATTTCTTCAAGAGCGTCAGAAAGTTGACTGCTACTCATTTTATCAACAAGAAGTATCTGCTGCTGCTTTTTTTTTTTCATAAAAGAATAAATAGTTGCTTTAATGATGCAAAATCAGCCGAAGTGGGTTTTACATGGCGCGGCTCAGGTGGAATTTTTGTCCCCAACGGATGAACAACGAATCCTCCCAAAAACAGTTTTCATGATCACACAGCTTTAGAATACGCACTGAGAACAAAGCTCACTTTCTAGATCTGACTTTACTGACCTGGAATCGTCACCTGAAAGGAGGTAATTTGCACCATGTCCCAGAGTGTGTGTCCCAACACGATTGTCCGTGGCAGTCAGGGAGCGGAGAGAGTATTTGGGTTAGGAGGGATAATCCACTCACCCCTAAAGAGGATTGGAAAATCTCACAGGCTTTGATGAGTTGTGAGCTGGTGTTTATTTCGCATCACAAGAACGGGGCAGTTTGTGTCGCAGCCAGGGCGCTTCGGCACGACCGTCGTGCCTCAGATTGTGTCGTGGAGCGATTGTTATTGGACTTTGAGCGGGTGGAGTGGCAGACAGGAATCAGGGGGGATGAGCGCTGAGGATATTTCTGAGTCTTCGCTCTTTATCTTGCCACAGATACCGGGGTTGGGAGAGATGATGTGATAACCGGGGCTGACCGCTTCAGCTATACAGCGGTGTTAATGAGCACCATATAAACCCTGTGATCATTTCCAGAAAATTGGTGCCTTCCGGAAACTCAGTTTTTCTGAGACTGCTTTTTGCAAAAGGCCTCCTCACTGTTTTTACCAAAGAAATATTTGTTCATGAAAAAAAATTATACTAATGTGAAGGGAAATGGCAAAGTGTGTATTTATAAACTCTATGTGGATGCGTGCCCTTCACATTCAGGCTTAATTGTCTCACTTACCTTGGCCTCTGATAGTCAGAGACCACCCTGGCAGTGGAGACGAGGGGCTTCCTGTCATGTTTCCCTGCTGCTAACCTCACACAGTCTCAGCATTAAAACTTAGCCATTAAAACTCTTAGCAGCTGATTTATGGCCACAGTTTTTATTCAAATCGTATGCCCTGGAGGAAGGAGATTTTAATTAAGAGGAGACAAAGCCTTTAATAAACCAGACTTGCACAAAACAATGGCTGCGTGCTGCTGAGATAGCCTCTAAATTTCTAACACTTACCAATAACCATAACTTGTATCTTTTGTTCCCCACACCCGGGCAGCTTCTGTATATTCTTCTTTAGTCTTTCATCAAGCTGGAAAATCACCGCGCAAGAAAATGAGCCCTTAAGATCTGCGCTCAGTCGCTCGCACACAGATTCAAAGCTTGTGTGCATTCATTAATCCTTGAAAAGGGATTTTTATAAGATTTGGGTGGTCTGTGAAAACGTGTTAATAAATGAGCCTTTATTCATAGGTATTTGCCCATCTCCACTGACTTGACTGTGGTTTTGCATTTTCCACTGCCCACTTGTGAAATAAGGTACCGTTGACAGAAGTTTCCAGTTCCATGTAGTCAGCGCTGAGCAGCTGCTACACACCAGAATCTACTGAAGGAGTTTTGTGGGTGAGAAAAGGAAGCAAGTGCTTCAGGGAAGAAATACACCACGATCACTGCTGCTGCATGGTGATTTGGGAGATTGCGAGTCTATATACAGATAAAGGTATTAACCTCAGCTGGGAGGCATTAAATTTAATTGTTACACAGCAACACAAGCTGTGCAACAGTGGGCATGATTAAAGGTGGGATCTGCTGGGCAATTAGATTCATTTTACTCCTGTTTGTGTTGGAGAGTGGTGAGATATTCATACTTTTGTTAGGGAAACCACACCAGAGGAAGCTAAAGGAAACGCATTTGTTGGCTAGGATGGCATATTTATTTGTGTAATTGTGGTGAAAAAAGAAATATTGATTCAGTGTTTCCACTCAACAATATGAAAGGCTGACATAGGCTTTATTCAGTGTAGTAAAGTAAAATGTAGTCTTTTAATCCATTTAATTTATTCAGCATATTATTAAGAAAATCATAATATTCATTAGGTGCAAGTTAACATTAAAGCCAAACTAATAAGGTTATTCTGAAAATAGTCCGACACTGCAGCAAATTTGAAGATGTAGAAACTTTAAATCTCACATTTGGGTTTAACTAGTTTCATCATAGTGATATTCCTTCCAATTCTTTTTTGAATGTATTTTTTTGTCACTGTTTTGGATGTTTCAGGGTGGAAGAAGTAATAAGAAGCATCGGCTTTAGCCAAGCGTACTGGGGGAGCCTCAGGGGCCCCTGTGTTCAGTTTTTACAACGGTAACTGTTTACTCTGGTGACATTGTAAGTTGCGTTTCGGTGTTTTCATCAAACTAAGAAACATTTTTATGAATCCTCTGAAGAATCTAACTGAGTGCCACTGGACACATTTATACTGCTTTCTGATTTGTGCTCAACTGAAATAACGCAAGTCTTTTTTTTTTTTTTTAAATGAATGGAAGGACTGAGGAATTTCATGCTTGATGCAGCTGGAATGTACGTAACGATGTGCTTTATTGGTCAGCTTGTTTGCATACATGACATGCAAAATCTCCTTCACTGCAGAAACATTGCTCCTGGTGTCGACAAGCCTGCGCACATGTACATATCCCATAAATGATCGTGCACATATTAGTTTGGGGACTTTGGCGCGTACTGTGAGTCCTGAGAGTGTTTTCAAGCTGTATTCAGTTTTAATTCTTCTAATTGACAGTGAGTGACGCAAGGAAAGCTTCTGCCCCCTCCAGGCTGCAGCACTGCCCTCACCTCTGCTGCTGATTGAAATATTGCTCTATTCAACCACTTCACTCAATTAGGTGGTATGTTGCTGCATGGACATGCTTGATAGCATTCAATTTGTCTAACTGAATGAGCAAGAATAACTCACGATGGCGCTGGCTACGTACAGGTACACGCATCAACTGTATCGCAGTGTTATATCACAGCGCGCACACAGAGATCAATCGGTGCTTCAGCTCTTGGTAATGTTGTATCTGACTGAGAGTCGAACTCGTGGCTACAAGCAGGTTGCAGAAGCCACTTCAGGATGAAATGATTTTCTCAGGAAGAATGGGCAGAGTGCGTGACCGAAGCAGGCAGCACTGTTATTGAGACAAAATGCTGCTTCTGATGATGTGGTGCCCTGAGGGGGCCGACGGCCTCTCGGGGTTCAAATGGCTCACCGGTGTGTAATCTTGTTTCTGTGGCGACTCTGCATTGATGCCTACCATCTTGCCTCACTTTCACTTAACCTCTCCAGTCTGGCTGAATATCCCCCACGTAAGACCCGGCAGCGCAGGAGGAAAGATGCCGCTCCCTTTGTTTTTCCGAGCTACCGTTGAAGTGGGGCCTGGGTTTGATCCAGCTCATTAAAACCCAGTTAATGTTTGTGCTGATGGCTCCACCGAGACAGCCAGAGAGACAAGCCAGAGTTATTCTTGCTTCTGATGAAGCGTCAGCTCAAAGCCTTTTTGGCTTACAGACGGAGGAGAAATATTCAACAATACAATGCCCCGAACTGTCAGGATATTTTTAATTCACACTCAAGAATTCCCAGTTTAATATTGTCAGTGTGAAAAGCCTTTCATAACACCTATCATGTAATGTGCATGCGTCTATGCACATGAGAGAGCCTGTGTAGTTGTTTTTGCTGTTGATGACAGAAAGATGACATCTGGAACGAAGGAATTCTTTCTCTTTTTTTTTTTAATGAAAAACAACAACAAACAATCTCTGCTTATAATTTAATGTTGTGTCAGCTTGCCCGCCCTTTCCCTTTAATGGTGAGAGATTTTCTTGCATTTTTATTCTGTCATCTGTCAGGAAATCCCAGAGAAAACACACATCCAACATGCGATTATAGATATTGTCAAAAGAAGGCTCCACAAACGGCAAACAACAAAGAGGTTGTGTTTTTTTTTTTGTTTGTTTGTTTGTTTTCTTAAGAGGACAAAATGTGACATTTCTGGTACAAACTATGGAGAGTTGCTGTATGGATTCTGAGCAAGAACGCCATAAAATGCATCCTCTCGTAACGGCTGTCATTGTTGTGGTTTGCTGTGCAGACTTTGCACCCAGCTTTTTGAGTGTTAAGGTCAGGTATGCAGACTTTGTGTGAGACATTTCCGAAGCAGAAGATAGAGGTCAGTTTGGCGAAGTCCTGCAGCTGGAGGGAGAAGCTAAAATTTGCTCACATTAGATGAAAGAATGTGACCTTTTCACTGGATGCGAACATGAATTTGTTGACATTCCCTCTGACTTGCTGCAACATTTATTTCAATTTGAGCATTTCATGTAAAACATCAGTATCATCATCTTTTCATCATCATCGCCAGCATCAATTATAAATCTTAAGCTGACTTTTTTTTGTATTCTGTTTGCAGATGTAAAGGAGCGTCTCACTATGGGCTCTCGGCAGACAGGAAGCGACGCTCACAGGAGGGCGAGTGCACCGACAGCACATCGGAGCTCACTATTGCCACGCTGCCCAACGATGGCCCCACCTCTGCCGCTGTGGCTCTGCTGTCAGACGAGCCCGGCCTCGTCAACCCGGCCTTTGATCCCAGCATGGAGGACAATAGTCAGTCTGGCAGCACGACCAGTCTGGCCGCTCGCAGCAGCACCAAGAAGAGTGAGTGTGAGTGGGCGAAAGGTTGTTTGTGTGTGTTAGTCAGTTTTTGTCTTGTGTGAATATTAAGAAAAAAACATAACTGATAATCATTAGTTAAATTTAAAATGGTTGAAGTTCACAATTTAAACTTGATTGAGTTTACTGAATTGTAATCTTTGTATTAATAACTGTATTTAAATGTGAAAAAGTCAAGTGTATTATGACATAGGGCAATTGTGACAAATCCATCCATACTGTCTTAAAGATTGGCTGCAAGTGTAACATGGCATTTAATATCGAACAAAGTAATCCAAGTGTTATCCAATTCAAGCACAAAATTCACTTACATTCTGACCCATTGTTTTTAAAGGCCAGATGTGACAAGAATGCAGAAATGAAGCAAAACATACAGTGAAATTTATAGCTGGAGCTTAAAACTGAGAAAAGCCTCAGCTATAACTCATCTTCCATAAGTGAAGAAACCTTAATATTATCTGTCATCAAATCCTGACTGATTCTGTGTTGTTGTCAGGAGTCATTTGTGAATAAATAAGCATTAACACTGCTTGGTCTGGACAGACAGAGTGACAGGACATGTTTGTGGTTAACAAAGAAAAACTACATTCATTTTAATTCATCCATCCGTGGAACATTAAACACTGTGTTCCTGAAGTAACACAAAGTCCACAATGCCATTGAGGCAGTACCTGCTATTAGTTGTTCAGTACTGAAATCACTTTGAAGACCTTCACGTCTATGCGCGCAAATAGATTCACAGTTTAAACAGCATGAATGGTTAATTTTAAAATGACCTCAAGATAAGTGCTTCGCAATTGGTGCTGCTCTACCCAAGGTGTCAGACAGCTCCGAGAGAGAGCTGGAGGGAGTATGTTTTCCAGGTTGACCGACTGAAAATCAATAGCGACTGGAGAGCTCTGCAGTCACAGTTACGTAAACCTCCAGTTAAAACCACATGCTGTGATCTATGTTCAAACATACGTTTTACACTTGCAGACACAACGCATCAACCGGGCTCTCATTCAACCTCAGATACAGTCTTTGTTCGACCTAATGGTCTCTGATAGAAATCCTATTAACCAATTAGCTCCACTGCCTTGTGCTTTTTCACCAATCCATAAAATCTCTCTTTGAGAAAAACAGTAGAGAAACACACAGAGAGAAAGTCACTGAGAGGGCAAGCACATTATACACCCAAGAAATGGAAGGAGAGTTCGCTTAAATATAGCCACACAATGGTGTTTTAATGCCCAGCGACAGCTTTCTCTCCCACGTGTCTCCACTGTGCAACCGCCAAGCCGTCAGGAGCGAGTGCTCCTCTCTGTCCATCCACTATCCTTTTCCCCAAAGTAAGCATGGAAGTGTGGGGACACCGAATGACGCTGCACCAGCACTTTAGGCTCAGCGAGCTGAGTGTCCACCACCACCACCACCACCACCACCATGAGCGCCACTACTGCTGAACAAGCTGTCAGCTCCAGAAATGGCTGGTGCTTTTAAAGAATAATGTGGCTGTCAAGAGCCCTTGCTTCTTCATGGTCCCGCAGAGGGAAGGAGGGGTGTTGCAGAGGCATGCTGCCCTGTGCTTGGTGCAGCAGCCTGGGCACTGCAGCCGACTCTAGCATGTCTTGTCTTTTTTTTCTGAGAGGACCAGAGTAGCAGACAAGAGGTCTCTCTGAGGGAGTTTCTTTTGACGTGGCCACTAGAGTTCAGTTTGTTATATCACTGCAGGAGTTATGCAACCACATACCTGTACTCTGCACAGATTGGGTCGATTGATTAAAGATTCAAAAAGCGCCAATTTCAGAAAGCAACTCCATGTCCAAAAAAAGATACACCGTTGGAACTTTTGAAAAGCTACTCAGGAAAAGAAAAAAATGAGTGAAATATAATAGTCTAGGGGCATTTGAGTGTAACTATATAGAGGAGATACAGCAGATGTTTCAATGCAGGAGGCTGTCAAGCAAGAACAAGAGACGGAAATATGCCTATAAACAAAACACTTCTCTCACAAATTGGCTGTTTAATGTATCTCATACATTGGGTTTTATATTAGTTTGGTCTCAGAGGTACAGGTATCATGTTTGATGGTTGGAGAAAAAAAAAACACTTCTACTACTTTCAACCACGGAGTTGCTGACTCCTACAAAAGCCACAGCTGGAGTAACATACTGTACATTACAATTTTTCTTTTACCAAGAATACAGGGGCCCTTCATAAAAGCATCGCTTTATAGTTTATGGTCTCTCAGAACTGCCTCATAAGACATGCAGTCTGACCATACATGAAATCACAATGGTTTATAGTTGTGCCAAATGGACACATTTTGAGGTGGAGAGAAAAGATGGCTTGCATTAAATATGGGCAGTTTCCTCAACCTTGCATGAGTGTTACAAGAGGGCTCACAAAAAAAAGTCCCAATGCTGATCTCCTCTGTCATTCCAACATAGCTGGTCATCACAATGTTAAGTGAGTGTGTGTTCACTCAATCCTCACGTTCGGAAAGCACTGAAATGTCACATGCAGGGACCCTGACTCCGAAACTCTGGAACGATGGAAGAACCACAAGTTAAAGACAAATAAAAGCACTTTTGAGGCAGTGTAGCAAAGCACTTTTCAACCACGTGCCTTTAATGTCTAATTTCAATTGCCATCTCACTGTCACAACAGAAAAAGTGAAACTGAAGCAGCTGTGGTGGAACGATGTAACTTTTTTCCTTTCTATTAACACCATGGTCTACTGAGGCATCTTGAAAGATTTAAAACCAAGGAATTCAATTAAAACAAAACTTCATATTTTTTATCTATGAAATACTCCATTACTTCACAGGTCTCCCATTATTCCTGTAACTGTCTCTGAGGAGCTCCTATTGGCTGTGAGGAGTCAGGTCCAGACATGTCTGGGCATGTTGAGGGTGAGGGAAACTATAAAGCATCTCTCTTTCTCGCCTGTGTCCTTTACAGTCAGAAACTTTGACCGCTCCTCAGTGCGGAGCCGTTCCTTCCGGAGGTTGAACCGAGCCTTCAGCGTCCTTCGAAGGACCAAGAGCGGCAATGCAGTCAGCAACGAGACATCAGAGGAGAGGGACAATGCCCGAAACTCCAGCGTGCCACAGGAAGGTATGAGCTGCAGCCTTTACAGGTTCCTTCTTTAATGTCCCTGAAGAGAACTCTGGAGAGAGGGCTCAAGGTGCATATGCATTTCCAAATGTGTGTATTTGCGATGTTCCCTTGGCTGTAGCAAGAGGGCAACATGGCTGGGAGCCCACAGTGTAGCAGTAGCATATGTTTCTTTAATAATTCAGTGGCAGATTGCATAAGACCGCTGGTGCATTACTACAGACAGATCAGGAGAGAAAGTGGTAGCCAGAGGCACTTTGGATCCGGATGGGAGTAGCAGAGGTCACTTGAGATGTGACTGATGACGTTGTCCTTGCTCCCCACCTGCTCTTTTCTTCTGCTGCATCCTCTTACTCCTCTCGGCCTTCCTACTCTTCATCACCACCATCTGTACATCCTTCTTCTTCGCATCATTGTCTTCAGGTTTGCACAAACTTGACAGAGTAGTCCCCTGAGAAGCCATTAATAACACAGTAGATCCATAAGATGTTGCAGTAAAAAAAAAAGTGCTCCCTTGATATTTGATGTAGTATTCATAGACCAAGCCTTGTGATAGTAAAGTACAGGAAATACAGTTCATTAAAATAGGGTGTAATGTTAAAGTCAAACTGCAGTGAGATAAGAAAGATGAGAAGGAATGTGGTATTGCGTAAGAATGAAGGCTGACGAATGATCGGGGACTAGATTATTCTCTGAGGCCATCACTGAGTGGAGACTGAGAGAATAGATTAAATATTCATTGCTTGCCACTGGAGAGAAGGGGATAGACTGGGACGATGGAAGATAGAACAAATGCACAGAATAAAAAGAGGGAACAGCGGATACAAAAAAAACAAAACAAAACAATAAAAGTAAATAAATAAATAAAAACAGTGTGTTGTCCCTGTGGACAGGAGAGTGCACAAAATCAGAAATGACAGCTTGAAGTACGACAGAAGTTTACGGGGTGTGTGATATAGAGAAAAGGGTTGCATAATAACTGCAGGTTCCTGTTAATACGCCCTCCACCCTTGAAGCAATCTGCACCGATAAAGGCAAAATATTGACTTTGGAAAGGAAAAAAGTGCAATGTTGAGTAGAATAAGAGACTATGGACGTGGAGCTGGAGACGTTGAGGGAAACGGCCCACTGAGGGATAAGAGCAGGGGGAGACAGTTTCACAACCCAAGAAAATGAATTGAGATGAAAAATGCACCCTCTCTTGTCAGCTTTGGCTACGACAGTTGGCCAAAATAGTCAAAAAAGATCCCCACCCACTTCCACATGGTTCAGTTTCAGATGTGTCATTCTGCTGTTAAGTGGAATTCACCATCGGGCTCCAGGAGAGAGGGGGGTGCAAACTGAGGTAAAACTCGCCAAAAAGTCCATTTCATCTCAGAAATGTTGAGATTTCCAGTGAGATTTGTGAAGATGCAGAACTGCTTAGTGGGATGCTGGATGATCACAGCAACTTGGAAAAAAACTGAAAAACCTGCGAGGCATAAAGACTTCATACTTGCAGCACTTGGACTGAAACTGGTGTATATTTTAGCGTTTCTTGTATCCCCCACCCAAGTAATAACTTTGTGGAAATTCGAAATCGAGGGTTTTCCCAAGCATACTTGCTACAGATGTATGTGACTAATGATACAAACATCGCACAGGATAATCAGCCAAGAAAATTTTCCCTCTTGGCTTGTACAAGTTTGTTTTAGTAACCTGAGGGAGTAGAGACAGCTGGTTTCACCACTGAACCGCTCCAACAAAGTCTACCACTCTGTCTCCCTCAATGAGTCTCTCCTTCCTCTCGCAGCACTCTCTTTCTCCCATTTCCTCTCCTGTTTTACTTGGCAGGTTCTAAACTCTTCTTTTTGTTGTATAGTAGAACTGAACTCAGCCTATTTCTTCCCTCCAGTGTTGGCTCTTCCTCAGCTGCATCACCTGATCCCTGATGGTGAAGTTACCAGTATTAAGATAACTCGTGTGGATACCTCAGAGCCGCTGGCCATCAGCATTGTTGGAGGCAGCGAGACCCCTTTGGTTCGCATCCTCATCCAGGACATTTACAGAGAAGGGGTTATAGCTAGAGATGGACGTTTGCTGCCGGGGGATATGATCCTCAAGGTAAAATGACTTCCACAAAACAAGCCAGAAGCAATTTAAGGCATCGGTCACGTTTTAATCTCGCCTCTGTGCTTCTCTTGCAGGTGAATGGCATCGACATCAGCAATGTACCACACTGTTTCGCTGTGGCCACCCTCAAACAGCCGTGTCAACTTCTCCGGCTAACTGTGCTCAGAGAACAGCGCCACCGCTACCGCTCGCATTCACATGGCCACCCGCACAGCCACGGCCACAGCCACGAACTTGCCGGAGGCCACCCGTCTCACGGCCTGCCCCACCACCCCATGAGGGATGACAGCATCCACGTGGTCCTGAACAAAAGCACGCCAGAGGAACAGCTGGGCATTAAGCTAGTGAGGCGACCAGAAGAGCACGGAGTCTACATCTTCCACCTGCTGGAGGGTGGCCTGGCAGCACGTGATGGACAGTTGTGCGTTGGCGACCGCGTGCTAGCCATCAATGGGCACGATCTGCGTTACGGTGCACCGGAGCATGCAGCGCTGCTTATTCAGGTCAGTCAGCAGGGACGAAAGGAAAAAGCAGTCATTAGCATAACATAGGAAGTTCACAGTTGTGACAAATTTGCCCGTGTGTTGTTGCTGACCATGAGCGACTCCATTCTGTTCTTACAGAGTCCCCGAGGTATTAAAGATAATTGTGGTGATTCAGGGTAATTGTGTTGTGCTGTGCTGTTGTGTCTGCTCTGACTGCAGTTAATAGTATTTAATAGTGGTGACTCCCTGATGGACTGTGCCGTGCGGCCGCCTCTGGTTCCTGGCTGATGCCAGTCAATGATGGTGTGTTTTTGGTTAATAGCAGTTAATTGTAGTGTGTTTGTGGTGAACTGTGCAGGGTCTGCGGGCTCAGAGTTCCTGTCTGAGCAGTCTGACTGATTCTTCTGGGTCTCAGTGGAGCCATGATGGCCTCTCAGAGCAGAGAGATTAAGAACTGGCAGTAGAGAAATTAAATTAGTCCAATTAAGGCAATAATGGATTGGACTACCTTATTCAGGACTCAGCTCAGTGCAAATCTCCAACGAATGGCAGCCGGAAAGGGAAGCGTGCTGGTCTGGATGGATTTTATGCAGTCTGCATGTAAATGTATTAATGAGTGTAGAGAGAGGTGGCAATTGTAACTTTCCCCCATATTAAACACACACACACGGCGAATTAATTAATAAAATGAATATATATTTCCAGACTGTACCTTGAAGTTGGACCAGATTGTATTTAGTCACATAGGCATGATGTATTTTAAGTTTAAAGGTAATCAGAGAGAGAACAAGCTTTATGATGAATTTGAGGTTTTGGTGTCCCAATAGTTAAAAAAAAAAAAAAGGTTTTGTTTGGCAAAACCATCTTGATATAATTGCTATATAAGTGGAATTAATTTACATTAACCTTATGTACATTATGTTTTTTAGTAAGCGCCTGTATATAATAGTGAAATTGTTCCAAACCGTGACTGGACTATTTACTGAAGTTAAAGTTGATCTGATAAAATTTAGTTAAACATGCTGTCTCATATTTAATATAGAGACAACAGGAAAGGATACAGCTACATTAACCCCATCTGAAAAAGATTAAACAAATTTAATATACGTTTGGTTTTTCCATAAAAATAACCATAGTGTTGCTGGCTGCAGTTGTTGTTCTGTCGTTGTTTTGATCCATCTGTGGGTGTTGCTGATCGTCTTATACCTTTCTTTGCCAGAATGCAAAAAATACCTTCAGAACTGTTATTTTCACATTCTCAACAGCTCAGTGAAAACCTTGTGTTTTCTGCTGTTGTTTTTAGGCGAGTGAGGAGTGTGTCCACTTCATAGTGTCTCGTCAGATCTGCCTGCCCACTCCAGATATCCTACAAGAAGCCCCCTGGGGCATGGACGGCCCTCCACCCTATTCCCCTGTGGATATTGAGCAAACACTGCTGGTGAGTGGCAGATAGACTTTTTTATACACCAGAGAAAAAACAAAATAAAAACAGTAGTGATGCACAAAGAAGAGTTTAGCTCCACTGGCCACGATGCATTTCTTTAAGGTGCAAATGATCCATGGAGGTGTTATTTGCCCATCAATACAGTGCATTTCATTCATAAAGTACAGCAAGCAGTACTTCTTGAATCTAGGTGCTGATGTTTTCACAATGGCCAACCACAAATATAACATCTCCACATCCTCTTGGATTTAGTTTTCTTCTACCATACTGACCCGAAGGCTGAACCTCCTCCATCCATTGTGGAAGTACAGCTTAATATCACAATATGAGACCATCTGCATAAGTTTTAACAATGTCAAATTCACAGGCTGTCTTCATGTAAAAATATCAAACTTGGTTCTGCAGCAGTGTGAGTACTGACGAGATTAGACATTCAAAAATGCTGGTAAAAATCAGGTTTTGCATATCAGGGAATAGATTTTCCTAAAGGTGGAGCTGGAAGAAAGGTGCAACTTGTTATTTAGCTAAGCCTCTGAATTACAGAAAGTAGAAAACCACTACATTCATTGATGAGTAGCTACAAAACACTCCGGTGACACCCACTCCTTGTTTCACAATGCATTCTGAACTCAAAGCCAACACACAATAGCCTTCAACTTAGGATCTTAGAAGAGTGTGCGTCATAGGTCTTACTCACAACATGTTGTGTTGGTATGCAGTAAATGCGGATAGTTTTCACACAGCGTCTCGCCCTGAGGTTATTCATGTGAGTGTCAGTGTTCTGCCACTGTGAATGCAGTACATTAGGCAAAGCAGCAGACGCTACATCCCACCACCTTCAATGTGTCCATGTCTTATTCAGTCCAACTCAAGCCTCCCTCATCTGACTCTCAAACACTAGTGCCATAAATGAACTCTCCCACACTAAATCCCACGCACAGCTTTGTTCACCACACCAAATGGTGCATCATGGCATTTATGAATGAATCAGGCTCTCGAACCAGGCCCAGGCACAAAACAGGGGAGGAACATGAGATGCTCGATTTTCTATCTTTTAACCATCATACACTATGTATCATCAGTTAAAGTAATGACAGTTGAAGAGAGTGAGAGAAAACAGTTGCTGTTATGCAAATGTGCTGCTGCGACTGCTGCTGCTGCTTCTACTACTACTACAAAATTCAATTAGCTTATGCAATCTATAGAAGGTGACCTTAGTGTACTTCATATCATGTTTGGAGCTCTCGCAGCTTCACGGAGATACTTAAAAATCCATAATGAGAGAATCAGCAATGGTTGTATGACATAATTTATCATGGCATTGTCATTTAAATGCATGATATCCATTTAAAAAGGCTGTGATGCACGTCCTTCATCATTGTGTCGTCTGCTTCAACCATTCTTTCCTTCTACCTTCTCTCTCCATTGTAAAGGACTCTTGTCAGAAGCCTGCTTGTTATGAGAAGACTGTTACTCTAAGTAAGGAGCCGTATGATTCCCTGGGCATGACGGTGGCGGGTGGCATGTCCAGCCGAGGGTGGGACCTTCCCATTTACGTCACCAATGTGGACGCTGATGGTGTGGTGGGGCAGGAAGGCTCCATTCGCAAAGGTAAAATGTCAAATTATCTTAATACTCCCAATCCTTGTTTTTGAAATGTGTAATTTCAACTGTCACTTTCCCCCAAAAAATACCATGGAGCAGTGGTTTGCAACTTTTTTATCTAAAAATCCCCAAGGCTCCAAAAAAGCTGTGGACCCCTTGTGCAATCTGTAATTTACCAGATTGATAACGAAAGGACAAACGCTGGCAGACACACCTACTCTCACTAACATTGAGTTGGTTTTCCTGCACTGCTCTACATTCTAGAAAGACTGTTGTTTTTTATGGTTTGGGGATGAATGCTGGTAAAGCGTTTGATGAACACGCAGGACTAATGTTTCATTATGAAGGTTATTCAACTTACCGCTGTGGTTCACTGCTCTTTTAAACAAGGCCAAAGCAAGAACACAAACAGAGGAATGGATGTAATAATGTTCAGGATGGGTTGTCTCTGGAGGAGGCTACATCAAGCATTTAATTTTTTTGTTTTATGAAATCAGTCAGGTCTGAAATAGCAAACACAGGACAAGCGACTCGAATGAGTAAGCCCAATGCTGCGGTCTTGAGATTCTATGATACAGATAAAACTAGAGGGAGCGGGATATTTTCACCTCGACTGCTGATAGTGGCATAGCCATCCTATGGCTTCTTATTAAAGCCGTCATCACATTAAAATGATTTTCTGCCTGAGGAGGGAACAGACTGGGTCTAACAGTAGCATCAAGACCGAGAAAAAAAGAGGTGTTTGTTGTTCCTCGCAGTTCAAAGTGCATATCACTGTATTCATATGGGACAAAGCAGCAGCAGCTGTCTCTGCGCTGTGGAAAAAAATGTTTGTGTATTGTAATGGAGCATTAATCTGCATTTGCATATCCTCGCAGGGCAAACGTGTCCTTTTTGAGTCGCTCACTTGATGGAGCTCGTATATTTATCTTCACACCACTTTCATCACTGGGAGGCTTTTTAAAGCACAGGTGGCGGTCGGTTTCCATCCCTTTGTGTTCTAGCTGGGGAGGAGAAGCTTATGAATATTAAACAGGCAGATGATGAGTCCTTGTCCTGTGAGGTCTTTTGGAAAGCTATTAACAGGGCAGCAACCTTCAGGCAGAGAATGAGCTGTGCCTCCCCTCCTCTTCTCCACCCCCCCCCAACCCCTCCCCCATAACCACAGGTGACATTTTGCTAAACGTGAACGGGGTGGATCTGACGGGCGTGACGCGCGGCGAGGCCGTGGCCAACCTGAAGAACACGTCCTCTCCCGTCGTGCTCAAGGTCCTGGAGATGCGTCCACCTGAGGAAAGTCTGCAAGAATGTACGCTGCCACCTTGTCTTGTGCCGTCGCCCACCGATAGCACCAAGAGCCCGCTGCCCAATGACGATTACTCCCCGCTGTGGGTGTCATGGCTGCAGCTACCGAGGTGAGCGCTCACTAAAATCTCTCCATGTACGGTTTTACATTTTTCCTGAGTCCAGTATAATTTTCACCCTTTTGACCTCCACCAGCTGGTGCAAACTTGAAATCTTGACAGAGCCAGCTGGGAGAAGAAAGCTCATTATACTTTTAAAACAAACTTTTCAGCTAGAATATTCACCGCTATTACAGGAGAGAGGCATCTGAGAGTGAAAAACTTTTTTTCTGATTGGTGCATTTCAATTTATTTTCTGGAAAAAACAGTTCTGTCAGGTGGTGCATTGACAGCAATAAATAACAGTTGCCCCTACTTTTATTAAATATGAATAAATAAAGCATTTTCTCAGACAGTGAATTGATTGTGAGTTGAAACCAGCTACCGAGTCTCTGAAAATGCACCGTAGTCTAGACCAGTGGGGGTGTGGGGATTGAAGGAATTTGAATATAGTTTTCATATGGCCCTGCTTTATTTCTATGAGATGGATGAAGTTGAACCAATCTCCCTGCTTTACATTTCTAGGAAGGAAAAAAAAAAAACACTCCTTCCTTTAAAGAGCTGCCAGGCCTTTAGATTGAAGCAGCCTTCTGGCTGCTTAAACTACCCAGTATAGATACATAGTACATGTAATTTAAAGATAGAGTTGAGAGATTAGTGTGTTTAATCTCCCTCTTGGTTCCATTCAGGCATCTCTACTGCTGCAAAGACATCGTTCTGCGGCGGAGTACTTCAGGCAGCCTCGGTTTCAGTATTGTGGGAGGTCAGGAGGAGGTCAACTGCAATCAGTCCTTTTTTATCCGGTCCATCGTCGAGGGAACGCCAGCCTACAACGATGGCAGGATAAGGTATCCAGCTTATGCATATCACTTATAAACCTAACCATTAACAGTTGTAGACCAGCAAAATACATGTGCAAGGATAGCACTTACAAATATTTTTATTTTATGGGTAATTATTTATCTTAACAATTATAAATAGAATATGTGACGCAGAAAAGATTTAATTGGTCAAAAAACAACAAAGTAATTCTTGTAATAAAGTTATTCTTTTATTTGTGACTTGTATTACATACAATAATGAACAAGATCAGAATTTCTAGTGCAGCCTCTAGAATAGGTTCAGATAGTTAACACAGAGGAAAGTCTTTTAACAGCAGCATATGTCCTTTACAGGTCACAGTGTACGAGATTTCAAAACACTGTGAAATTTGTTTTTATATATATTTTTTTTTTTAAAGTGTGTTTTTTTTCCCAGATCTTGTAAAAAAAAAAATATATATTTTTTTTTTGAAGAATCAAAAACAAAAAACTTAAGAAATCTTGTAAGGTTTTCCGCTTCATTTGTATTTGGAGTGACAATGACAAATTTATGAAAAGATGCCATCTCAAAGACCAAATTTCGTTTGATGGTCAAAATTTCAGTGTGCCCTTTGTTTCTCTGTGAAACATTTTCTAAGTGTATCTTTTGTTCTGTGTAGGTGTGGAGACATTCTGCTGGAGGTGAATGGAAAAAGTACGTGGGGGATGACCCACACGGCGTTGGTTCGCCTTCTGAAGGAGCTCCGGGGAAGGATCACGCTAACCATCGTCTCCTGGCCGGGCAGCCTGCTGTAGCAGTGCTATCCAGACCATCCAGCACTGCATCAGTGGCACTGACCAAGGAATGTGGAAGACAGATCATTAAGACTAAATCACCACCCCTGAGCTTGCTGTGTGTGTGCGGTGGGAGCTTATGATAGTGCTGTAGCTGTTTGGATACCTCACTCCTGCTGGACAAATGAGACTTTTCCAGGAGTTTGGAGCGGGACACACAAGAACTGGATTGTTACCAGAGGTTAACTCGCCCATTAAATCCAAGGATGCAGAACTGTTTGGATCCAGGCCTGAGACATTTCCAACTTGTTTGTTGGGTGTTTGTTAAAGGATTCTTTGGAACAGCATTCAGTAAATGGGTGGAGATACAACACGTTGCCAATTCCAGTAGTTAAATATTAGGATATGCGTTAAGTTGGACTCACATTTCTTTACTGTAAATGTTGGGTGTCTAAAAAAAAAAAAAAAAAGTACTGATCTGCACACTTGTAAAATGTTTCTTTTGTTTGTTTGTCGTACAGCCTTCAAATGTAGGCTTTATTCTGTTTGTACTGAAAGTGGTTGTCATCTTCATCTGTTTGACCTGACGACACGTTGCCAAGTAGTAGTCTGTGAGGTTTTTCTGTTATTTCAGAAGCTATGGCTAAATTATCACACCACTGATAAGGAAAATATATGAAAAAAATGGATCAATGTGTTCATAACATGTTTAAAAGAAGAAGAAAAAACAATATTTAATTAGGTGACTTTGTGGAGGCCTTACTAATTTTCTTACTTTTAAGAAGAAAAAATTGACTTGGTTTCTTCGTATCAGTGGATGAACTGAGGCTCATTTACTGCGGTTCTGTCTGTCACATTTTGGCCTGTGTAGTATATCTGATGGTACATTTGGTTAAATGATCAATAAAGTCATTTGAAAAACAGAGTTTGTGTATAAAAATTATTAACAGAATCACAGCAATGGCTACTTGTGCCAACTATTTCTAGAGCACTAAATAGTCAATACCTAAAGCAACATACACGCATATTGCAGACAAAACACTAAATCAAATAATACTTAAACTCTGTACCTTTTTTTTCAGGACTGATGCATTTTCTGATGCAATACACTGTAAGATCATATAGAGTAGTTTTTACGTCCAGCAAACTTGAATCCTGAGAACCATTCAGATTTTACTTCCCCCTCTTGGTCAGCGGAAAGCCTTTAGTTGTCGTCTCTACTTCTGTACTTTTGTGTTTCTTTTTTCTTTTCTTCTCTGCATCATACTTTCTATTCCTGCTGCTGTTATTAAAGGCCACAGGTGATAATTGTGACACTTGGTCTTTAGAAACGTAATTCTGTGTTTTCCTGTTTGACCTTGGTGATGTTTTAGCTCTATCCATTTTAGCTCTCTCCCTCCATTCTTCAGCAGTACTTTCCAATCTCTGGCGACTGTGTCCTCGGCTCGTTGGGTCGCTGCACTTCATGTTCTTTTTATCACTAAAAAACACAGAGCACACACACAGTGTTTTTAATTTGCACTTGTCACTGATTCTACTAATCTGTGATTCTATGAAGAACTTCTCTTCTGGGCTTTTATAGTCATCTTCCTCACGCCTGACTAATGACGAGCCTAACATGAGAGTCACAGCACACCCTTCACATTGAAGTGAAGCAGTAATGCTGCGAAATCATCTGAGCTAAAAACAGCATATTATTTACTGTATGACCTGGAGTGTAGTGAAATTACCGACTTCACTTGTCGTCACTGCACACATTTTCTTCTCCACATGACCTGTGATACGTTCTTTTTTTCACCCAATATATTTTCATATATTTTCTTTAAAACTATTTTAAATATATTAATATTAATATCAATATATTAAACTATATAACGAGACAATAAAATAAAATGTAATGGTCTCATCATGGTGGCTTTGTATTAGCCATCTGTATCACTTAATGCTTAGTGGAGGTATTATGATTTCTAACTTATATTTTTTGTAAAAATAATTAACAGGAAATTACCAGAAGGCGGGACATTTGAAAACTGCAATGTTTACCTAGTGACAAAACTAAAGTAACATAAAAAAGCTTTGCAAATTAATATGTTTTGTCTTAAATTGTTAGCATTGGGCTGGCTGTCTAGTCAGCACGTGTCTCTCAATGTTATTCAGCATGTAGTTCAAAAGTAATTTACACAATCGGAGACCACACATAACTGCAGTTTGTAACTGCAATGGATCCTTTTTTTAAATGAAAAGATTTGAAGCTGCTCCACACAGGGCCTTCGTTGAGCGTGACCAGAGAAGAGAGAATCATGCAGAACACTCAGGAAGACACGGTTCAAACCAGTCAAAGTTTTAATAAGCAAAATTAAAAGAAAAAAAAAACCTTGACCTTAATCTGCTATTGTTCTATTGTTAGCAACTACAGCAATGCGGTCATAACTAAAGTAATTTTTTTTGCTCTGTTTGTAATGCCATGTGGCAGCCAGCTGCCTACGTTGAGGGATAGCATATGTATTTTAACATACTTGTGCTGATGCATGTCAAAGTTGAATAACATCAAAACTTGGGTTTACTCAGTCCTGCCAGTTCTGATCTAAACTGATTTAAAAATATATGCTTCAGTATGGTAACAAACATTTATCTATTTACTTATTTACACAGCTGGTCATTGGGAGGTTATGTTACTGTAATTTGCTGGCCAACATTATTATATATGATGACAATAAAGCTTCATAGTCACATGATTCCAAGGTAACTCAGGGGCCTCAGAAAGATTAGTGTTGATTACAAAAGAGGACTTGGGATCAGAGAATCGATAAAGAATGCTTTCTTTCTTGACATTAGATGCAAAATGCTGCAGAGCCACTGTTGCTCTTTAGCCAAGATTTTTTTCGTAGATTTATTTGTAACTAATTATGAAATTATCTTAAGATATAGACCCTGTCCAAAAGAAATCCAGAAGTACATTGAAAGGCCCCAAACTTAGGTGATGCCTACACTCGTCATCCACCCACAGACAAAGACACTTCTCAAAGTAACACCTCTGCTCAGTTGCAAATACCAAAGGCAGTTTTTAGAGACGCTGCAAGAGTTGTCAAGAATTCCTCTTTTATGTCACTTGTTCATTTTAGTAACAATAATTGTCATGCTCATTTCATTTATACCTTTATCTCAGTGTCATTTTCATCAGGTTTTCACAATTGATAGAATTTCTTGCAATACTCCACTTGGAATAGTTAAAAAAATGACCTTTCCTCTTTGATCTTGACCTTCACTCTAAGCCTATTAAATTCAACGGCTTGGCTCAGGCACCACAAATTGATGCTAACAGAATTAGGCTGGTGAAAATGGTTTTAACAGCTGAAATGTGAAGTACATTTGTCGATGTCCTTTGAGTGGCTTAGCTGAATACAACTGAAGCATTTTCTGATCCTTCTTCCTCTGTCTCTCAGCATACTGCACAGTTAACACATTTCCAGGAGGACGCTAGTTCAGATCAGGTCATATCATGGAGTTTAGGACAGGAGTGATGGTGGTTCTTATAAAACAGGCACAGTCAGGATGACATTGATTCTACCTAATTGCATTAAAGAAAACATCTTTCCCACCGCTGAGGGAGAGTCTATGGAGGATACAAATGTTATTGTTTTTCCCCTTCTTGCAGCTCGCGCACCTCACCCCTTTGGCACAGTATGTGGATTGCAATTTCATAATAATCAGCCTGACCTTTCAGAATCATTGCATTTCTCACAGCCTCAGTAAAAGTGTCAGCTTGCTCACAAAAAGCCTACTGGAAAAGGACACACACTGCACTTCTAATGCAGAAACTCTGCTCACACATGGCTGGAGTAATTATTACCATTCACTCGCACAACACAGAGAGAGAAAGCCTTTAGGGACAGAGTTGTTGCAAGTACAAAGCTAAATATATTCAATATTTGGAGACAGCTCTTCTGTTAGCAGCAGGGATTAGGACCCAAGGCCCACATTTGTTCTTGCTGAGAGCCATTAGTTTTAACACAGAAACAGCCACCTCACAAAACACCAAGAACACAGGCAAGCTACTCCCAGGGAGACAGTGTTAGTGAGAGTAAATTATAGCACGATGCCTTAGGATTTGCTTAATTTCATAATTTCAACCATCAGCAGAGCAGTTTGTCAGAGGAAGCAGTTATCACACTTTTCAGAGCAGGCCTGCGCCTACAGCACTGCACATTTATCAACACTAGACCTACAGTAGTGTATCAATGAGGCACACCGTGGGTTATAAAACACACTTTTGTGGCTGACACACAATATAGCTTTCTAAATAGGTAGTGACAGCGGGTACAGGAAAAGAATCTGGATGTAGCACCTAACTGTTGGGATAGGACATGTTATCTCGGCCTCGTTGAGGAGAATTTCATTCACCAAGAGAAACACCCTGGATTTGTCTTCCTTGGGATGTTGTTTAAAATTGTGATTAATTTCATTATAAAATAATCTGCCAATTATTATCATAAATAATCCTTTAGGTATTATTTCTCCAAAAGAACAAAAAATTGGTCATTAAAACGATCCAATATTAACAAAACCATACTGTGTGGTGGTTTTCTCTTGGCATTCTCGTTTTGTCCCACAGTTAAAGGCATGTGTTTTAAAGGTGCATTAAGGAGTTTGCACGTTTTATGCGAAACAGCGCCCCCTGCAGGCCTTGGGTGTAATGCAGCTTAGTGAAAAAGTCGTGCCTGTGGCTTGCGTGCACGGAAGAGGGGTACTCCTTCCTCGCTCTTTTAGTAGCGCTCGAGTAAAATGTAAGTTTCTTTTGCCTGGTGGAGTCTGTGCTGGAGCTGTGGCAGTGCTAGAAGCCAGTCTTTTCTTACTTTCTGGAAGATCCTGCTCAGTTGTTGCTCACTAAGCATCTGGCGGAGTAATGGCAGACAAAACGAAACCTAACTAAATCAGGCCAGCCGGAGCATGCATTACGTCATTCCTTTCAAATTCTCCCCCCAAAAAAAATTCTGGTGCCGGACCGGCACTGCAACTTTCAAGTGACAATTTAGCGCTGTTAGAGGTACTTGTAATGAATATGTCAGGGCACATTGTACACATCATTAAAAATGTGTAACATATTTATGGTGGAAAATAAGTATTTTTAATGTTGAAAAACTCCTTAATGCACCTTTAAGGTGAATTGTGGACAACTGACAACCTGTCCAGTGCACTCTGCCTTTTCCTCAAAGATAAGCTGGAATTTACTTTTGCCCTCACGATTCTAAATTTGACTGAATGGTGAGCAAGGAACGTTTAAGACTGACCCTGAAGCCAGGATAAAAGTGGTATCAGGCACAAAAGCTGCCAAAGAAAATGAAGAAAAAGACGGGATTTTCCTGTGCCTGTCTTCGCCTGCGGCAGAAGAATGTGGTAATTTGGATCACACTATACCTCCCAGGTCTAAAACAAAACTTTGAGGACAGGAGAGTTCCTACAAATCACACAGCTGCCATCAAAGTTGTATTGAGGAGTCTTTTACCCAGAAGACCAACAAAGCTTTTGTGTGTTTCCTGCTTAGGTAGGGAATCACTCGATCAAACACCTACTTAGTCTCTTATTGATTTTAGAACGTAAAATGTTACAGTCATCATGTGCTACATGGTTTAACTGAGTTTTGATGTATCACATCAGATCAGCCTTTCAGTTTCCAGATTCATGTAAGATTAAATAATACTATCTTGTTAATACTGAGACTAACCTTATAGCACTCTTTAATGGTGGATTTACTGCAAGTTCAAACATAAAGATCAATATCATTTTAATTTCCACATCACACTTTGGCTTCTCCACTCAATTATTGTTTAGAAAACTTTCTGGGTTTGCATGTCTTTGTCCAACAATATCTAAGGTAGCTGAGGGATTTTCAAACAAGATTTATGTTTCTTTGCCACACATAGGTTATCAATCGCGAAATAAAGGGATATTACGTGTCACCATTGTGTAAGAGTGAGCATATGTGTGCAAGAAATAGATGATAAAAGAGTGTAATACAGTGCCAGCTGGAGAAAGACCAACATTAATCATTCAGAGCAGAGATTTACTATCAGTGTTGTTGACCAAATGTTCAATGAGCGCCTGAGCATATGCCCACATAGGAAAGATACAACTTGTCTGAAAAGTGTGAAACTGACGCATGAGTAACAATATGAGCAGCACCCTCGTGGAATGTTTTGGTGGCCGTGAATTAAAGACAGGCTGTCATGACTACAGCTGATAACCAGTAGCTGATGTTAACAGGAATGCCCTCTCGAGCTCTGTTCGTTCTGTGACTCAGCACAGGGCATGTGGGCCGCAAAGCTCCGCAATGAGCAACACAAATGTGCAATGTAACAGTTGTGCCGCAATGTAACACTTACTGTGACCCCGCCGATGAACAATAAGGATGGAAAGCAGCAAGAAAAGGCTCCATCTGTTTCTTCCTCTTTTGCCCACACTATAACAATGAATCCCCACTGGCTCTGGTCTATAAATAGCCCAGAGTACAGTCATAAATCAACGCTGCTGAAATCATATAACCTGTATATGTGCATGCCTGTGTGCGTGTGTGTGTGTGTGTGTGTGTGTGTGTGTGTGTGTGTGTGTGTGTGTTTGCGTGCGTCATATGAACAGCGTCAAACATGTGATCACAATAGGACAAAAATATAAACAAATCCCAGAGGCTCTGAGTAGCGCAGTCTGGGCCACACAAATCGTCCTCAGTGACTGCAGCGTTAGAACAAATCTGTCATATCAAGAGCTGAATCTCCGGCACATTCCCTGTGTATCTGTCCTGCACATGTGATTCCTGTTTTTTCAGTTTGCCAGCTGTCCCCATGTCCCACTTCCCTCATCTGACCCACAAGATTGTTCAGAGCTTTACATACAAACCTAAATCCAGTTGAACAGCACATAAACAGCCCAGGAAAAGTTCACAGCTTCTAGTTAAAAAAAAGTGCTGACAAGCCAAACAGAGCATGAGTAAATTTTACGAAAGCACAGCACAGAGACAAGTTCCTCAGTTTGTCAGCTCTGCTATTTTTCATTATTAATTAACAGTGAGGTTCCAACAGTGGGTGACTCAGAAAACATAGTATTATCAACAGTCTTACCGATTATATAATAATTAGGCTAAGCTTCAGTGGTACTGCGTGTACGTTTGAAGCATTTAGAGCGAAAGTAAGATACAGTATTGTAGGGCCAGAATGCTATCTATAGAAATTAAATCACTTTCACTGAAGGACAAGGATAAGAGTATCACTGGTTCTTAATATCAAGCTTGGAATTAAATAATGGCTGTCAAGGAATTCAGCCTTTTTTTGAAAAGCTATGAAGATGGGCATTCAAGTGCAATTTACATAATTAAACAGCCCACATGGTGGTGAAGTGATTTAGCCTCCTAAACCAGCACGACATAAGTATTTGATACATCAGAGAAACAGACCTTTGGTAAAGAAACCATTGCTTGCAATTATAGAGATTAGATGTTTCCTGCAGTTCTTGATCAGGTTTAAGCACACTGCAGCAGGGATTTTGGCCCTTCCTCTGTACAGATCTTCTCCAGATCCTTCAGGTTTGGGGGCTGTCGCTGGGCAACACAGACTTTCAGCTCTCTCCAAAGATTTTCTCTTGGGCTCAGGTCTGGGGACAGGCAAGGCCACTCCAGGACCTTGAGGTGCTTCTTCCGGAGCCACCCTTTAGTTGTCCTGCCCTGGGTTTGGGTTGTTGTCATGCTGGAAGACCCAGCCACGACCCAACTGCAGCGTTCTTATTGAGAGAAAGAGGTTGTTGGCAGAGATCTCACGATATGTGGCTCTGTCCATCTTTCAATAAACATGACACAGTCTTCCTGTCCCCTTTGCATTAAACCATCACCAATGATGTTTCCACCTCCATGCTTCATGGTTGGCACGGTGTTCTTGGAATTGTACTCTTCTTTCTCCAAACACGGCGAGTGGAGTTTATGCCAAAAACTCTATGTTGGAGCGAATTAAGAAAATAAATTTAGTTTGTTTAACTGATATGAATTTAAGTAATGGTAAGAAATACTAAGGTCTGTTTGTTTTTGCTTTGTTGATAATCGTTATTGTCTGTAACTCTCCTCCTCCCTGAGGTGATCCGTTCAGCTTCGTCACGGCCATTGATGCCCCACAAGGTGAGATCTTGCGTTGGAGATGCAGATCAAAGGAAATTGGCATCATCCTGACCTTCTTCCATTTTGTAATTATTGCACCAACAGTTGTTGCCTTCTCACCAAGCTGCTTGCCTATACTGTCCTGTAGCCCATCCCAGCCTTGTGCAGGTTTACAGTTTTGTCCGTGATGTCCTCATGCAGCTCTCTGGTAATGAGTTCAAACAGGTGCAGCTAATCCCGGTTGATAGGTGATCAAATACTTATGCAAGAAATGCAAATGAAAAATTGATCATTTATTAATCATTAACCATTTTCTGGATTTTTGTTTGTGATTCATGTTAACGAGTGGGCCTAAACAATGAAGAAATAGCTTCAATGTTACAGCACTGTTCTCTGCATACAAGCATGCATATTTATATAATTAAAACAGTAACTAAAAGCACGGAATTTTACATATTGCTATTCATGTAAACTGATCCTCAATCTAAATCCCTACAACCCATCCTTTGTTTCTCTTTTTTTCATAATGATTAAACTATACCAGTATACCAGACAGAACAATTTCAGATAACTGACTTTGACTTATCTCATGTAATTATTCTTGAATAAATACTGGACTTCTAACGTACTACAATAAACTGCATTTAAACTGCTGCTGGAATCCATCAATGTGAAAGTCTGCCACTGGAATTTCATGTCAGAAGTCATGGTCATCTTTGTATAAAGCTCCATAACCACTGGATCGTTACACGTACAGATTTGAGAGCTCATTTCGCATATGCCATAAATACGGGAAATATATTATAAGACCTTTTTTTAAAGCGACACTTAACAAAACTGTTGCTTTACAATAAAAAAAAAATGCATGTTAAGTATCTAAAGCTGTATGAGTGAAGGAATATTTGAAAAGGAGAATAGATGTCTCTGTGTGTATTATAGTTGGCAGCTGTCCACGTTGATAATAATTAAATAGACATCTGGCTAACGGTCAACACTGAGTGTGCAGAGTAAATGTAGGGCAAGATTTGGCTTACACACACACACACACACACGCTCACACACACACACACACACACACACACACACACACACACACACACACACACACACACACACACACACACACACACACACACACACACTTTCAATTCATTCACTCTGGCTCTCAGAATGTATTGTTTTATGGCAGGATGTAAAATTTGGAGTAAAAATCCCATTGTTCTTATCAGGTGTAAGTCACAAAAAGGCCAAATTCCATGAAGAATAGGGTAAACACAATTCATTCTTGGCAAGAGCTGTGAAATGCTGCAAGTTTTATCCCTACTGAGTGCACCAGAAAAAAACTCATCATATTGTGCATAGCCAGGCAATAATTTGTCCTGGTCTTACAGCAGTTTTGATTTGTCTTATTTGTAATGTGCTCATTTTCTCTTCTGCGTCTCAGTAGTGTTTTATAGACATCCATTGAAAAAAGGAACCACTCACAATCAAATTTTCAGATAGACATATGTGTGGCAGCATATGGAAACAATGTAGGCTGTTTTGTTGATGTTAGACAGTTTCAGTGAACATGACCTAACATTAGTTTGTGAAATTTTAAAATGAAAGCAAACATTCAGTCCTGAGATACTGTCTTGAGTTCTTGTCCATTTGAGACAGTCTGTATAAGACAAACACACTCTTCCCATAACTGTCTCTCTCTATATATGGTCAAGCTGAAATATTACTGAAATATTACCATGAACTATTGCACAACTCCGATGCCAACAGCATACATTGTACTCATCTCTTGGTTCACCTGGCAAACAGACTATCATGAAACCCTTCACTCCCCCACATCATCATTCTTTGTTCTGTTTTTGGCTTTCAGGGTTTTCAATCACTCCACAGCGAGATTGGAAATTCTATACACATGTGTGTGTGTGTGTGTGTGTGTGTGTGTGTGTGTGTGTGTGTGTGTGTGTGTGTGTGTGTGTGTGTGTGTGTGTGATAAATTAGAAGGCTGCAAATGCACACATATTGAACAAGGCCAGAAAAGAACGAAAAACTGGACAGGAACCAATACCCTTGATTTGTTTAACCCAGAAGGCCACAGCTGCTCGGCAGACATTTACATTCATCTTTGAAGAGTAGTTCAACAATGAGGAGAGGGACGTGTGCAGGAAGAGGATGCACTTTTCAATAAAGATTTTGTGAAAAAGCAACACAGATTTCACAGAAATAAACGGATGGTGATGTAGACAGACGGACCCACCGAGTGTCCTTTTTCCTGTCTCTGTCTCCTTTGCTGTCTTTATGACGATAGTGATGGTGTCTCTCTCTGTCACGCTTATCCCCCAATTTGTAGTATTTCCGACGCTCACGTGATACACCTGAGAAAAAGGGAAGAGCTGAGCCAAACTGATCACATACAAGGGCCATGAAGAGCAGCAGTTGCTCAGGTTACGCATATTCAACTTAAAAATGGAGAATAATGTGATCACTATATAGAAAACGTCACCAATTTAGGACCACATTATTGCAGTAGCATAAGTGAACAAATAAGTCGTCAATTGCTTGAGGAAGATACACACACTGGTGAGTGTTCTTTGTTCAAACGACAACAAAATGTAAAAACACCAAATTGTATAGTTTAAGCCATCCAGAATTGTCAAAATGACACGAGTCAATTATGATTATGAGATATGCTACTTTCCCAATACTCCAGGATTTTTTTCCATCCTGAAAAGAAAAGCCAGGTCCTGATTAAATGCTGAGAGCTGGTAAAGTGTAGCTTCAACATTTCTTCAACTTTTATCAGATAACGCAGTACCTTCTGCGACTTCACCAAATTTACTACAACTTTCAATTTTTAGAAGTTCTTCAATATTACTGTATTCCTGAAGTGACTGAAACGTTACAAACAAATGTATGACAAGCTGATGAATCTATGATTTGGTGGTCATTCAGTGAAAATGTTATGGGCCCTTGTCGTGAAAATTTTATGGTTAAAAGCTCTATTTTTCAACTTTGAATTTTATATAATTCTGTCTTGCAGTTATGAATATGGAAAGTACCCATTCCAAAATAAGCCGTCAGAGGCAAAAACAGAAATAGAAGGATTAAAATATGTGGTTTTTTGGGAATTTGCGTTCCTACCTGAGGAACCTTGGTATTGTGAAGTAGATGGTTCATCCAAGTCTTGATTTTTCCACCTGAAACAGAACATGAAAACACTCCGTTAACGTTTGTAATATCTATGCTGAGAAGAGTGCAAAACTGAGTGGATTCACAAGTTCATTAAAATCATATACAATATGTTGCATGTAGAAATTTTGAGTCTTCACAGAGGCAACTGTTCCCAGATTTAGTTTTTTTTTTGTTGTTTTTGTTTTTTTTTTAAGAATTCCAACTAAAATTTAAAACTAATATGTGGCTCTTTTTTCCAGCCAATAAAACACTATAATTCTTGTGACATGTGTGTATAAATGGAAATGCCACCACACATCTGAATGCAGAAATCAGTATTGGTGCCAGTAGTTGAATTCTTCCCAGTTTTCTCGTTGATTATATTTTGGTGGACTGCATTTTGAAATGTCATTCAGATGTCTGTAATGTTTACATTTATTCATGTTGAGACAACAATCAGTGACCTAACACATTTGCAAATCGTTCATTGAATGAAAAAAAGACGCAAATTGGTCTGCAAAATGATCAAAGCACATCTCCAAATGCACAGCTGTGCTTTCCAAGTGTTTGAAGTGACTGGCTCTATATCAAGGCGCTGTGTGTGTTTGCCAGCCCATGAGGAAAGGATAGAGGGCATATTACTGATACTATCTGGATCCTGTGAATGTCCACGTGGCCAGAACACACCCACTTCCAACTGAAAACTTCCGCGCGTGCTGAGGATAAACTGCATGTGTCTGAAGCTTGTCCAAATGGACCGGCTTTCAAACAGGTGCAAGTCCACACATAAATCCAGACAGAAAACAGTCCATCAATCTTGGATTTTATTTTTGGCCAAACTGACACACAGAGATGGAGAAAAGCTTACTTGCCAGTGGTGAAGAATGAAAGTATGGCTGGATTGGCTGATCAATGTGTCTAGCATACAAACATGTGGCAGGTTGGCAAAACCACATTGGGGGATCACAGGGATATGTTTGGTGCGGTGGTTTATCAAAATTACCAGTGACCCCAACACACAGTTGCTGCCGTTCAGCGACATAAAGCCAGAAGACTGTACCCTCATCCAAAATGCTAACTATTGTCTCTCATGGTCACATATCTACACACAACTACAGGAGCAGGTAGAAATATTGCATCGCCTCAATAAATTGTATCATACATGTACACTAAGGTGATATTTATCTCAATAACACAAAAGACTTATGCACGCGTCGTA
>NC_043766.1:5654282-5841782 GCF_902148845.1 Salarias fasciatus | reverse complement strand
TCAGCGCGCCTCCCTGACACAAATGCTACCCCACCTGCAGTTTCCCCCGGTCTTATGAAAGGGCTATTACTACCAGCACTCTCAAACACCCAGCAAAGAGAATAACAGTTTGAAACTCAAAAACTTACCCGTCCAAAGTCGAGGCGGCAGAAGGAGGAGATTCGTGGTGGTCAGCAACATGAAGGGAAAGAAAGAATGTAACTCTCAAACCATCTTCACATGCTGATACAAGTTTAGTAATTTCCCTTATATGACATGTACTTGGAGATTACACAGATAATTCAGACATCTTTCACTTTGTGAGATAAAAATATGATGACTTACTGTAGTCAGACTGACCAATTAGACTTCTGCAACAACTCAGGTGCCAAACTTCACAGCTTATAGAACAAGTCGAGTGCAACCAAAGTAAAAACAGCATAGACAATTTTGACAATTTGCACTACTGCAATAAAGTTATTGAGAGTCTTTGTACAGCAAGAAGATAAAAGGTGTCCTGGTTTGCTGTGGCTTGACAGGCTGCCGCCAATTAGTTTCGCAAAGTTGTGCTTTTGTCAGTAGTTGCAGTAACATTTCCAGGTTTTGTTATTGTCTTCATTGAAAATCACAATTTGCAAACATCCCAGATGCGGTGTAATTTTTTTAGTTAATTTTTTTTTTTTTGTGTACATCATTCATGAGGTAGTGAGTGCGTGGCCTCAGCTTCCCTTGTGCGAATGCAGAGCTAGTATGATGAAATACTGGAAGTTGAGTGAAAGAGGCTACAAGAGCGTCAAATGTGAAGGCAACTGTGCCTGACCGAAATGGCAATAACTGGCCCTCATGGACTGGCTGAATATAAAAGTGGGTTATCTGGGATCTTCTGATGGTGTGTTGTGGTTTTGCCTTTCTGCTGGTCTTCAGCAACTTTCCTCAATCCAAAGGTACAATTATCTCCCAGAATATCCTGACGATTTGCCACATAATACAGACATGTTGGCTTTTCTCAGAAGTTATTTTAAGGACTTGCTTTAAAATATTTATTAAATAGTTTAAAGTCATTATTGTTGAGAACAAAAAGCAGAAAAAATTAATTATTCTGTTATTGAGAATAAATTGAATTCTAAAAAGTGAAAAAAAAAAAACATCAGGGAACACTGAAGCACAACAAACAAAAGCCAAATACACAGCAAAGAGTACATTTTTGTTTGACACAGAGCACATATTCCTGCTGAATGAAAATATGAATATTACAAAGGGACCACAGGACAGGAATAACAAGAACATAAGCCAAAAATTCAAAAGCACTGCCATCACTAACAATAAAGCCTAATGATTTATGGAGCTAGTCCTTTTAAAGCAGAGAAATTAGATCGGCCTCATGTCAGGACAACAAAATGTAGCAAGTCCTCCTTGCCTTTCTCTTTCTCTGCTTGAGTGCACAGTTAATGGTCCCACTTGCAATAATGCTCACATTTTACGTGACCAAGCAACACAATCAGCTCTCAGTCCAACACTTAGCTAGTGCTGAGTGCTCACACGCACATAGATGCACACACAAATACACATCCTTTAAAGGGTGGAAGCACAAACACACGTCCACATCTGGATGACATCCTCTCTCTCTCTCTGTCTCTCTCCCTTTTCTTTTCATTTTTTATACCCTAATATGAGAGAGTGCAGAGTGTTTTTTTTTGCACCAAGCGCTCCTTCTGTGAGGTTTTTGAATGAACCAACTCTAACTATAGAACATCTTTTTCATTTAAAATGCACATCCCACAGAGCTGAGAGGATCCGAAGTGCACAAAGTGGACTTCTGGAGTTACTGGCCAGAATTTAATACCACAGACACCTGGACACCCAATGGAAGAGGAAAGATAAACACGCATGCACAAAAAGTTCAATCAGCAGGAGGCTGCAAGGTGGAATGTGTTGAGAAGAGGCTTTCAGCCTGTTCCTTCAAGGACATAAACCAAAAAACAACAATGTGATTGATCAGTGACACTGAAAGTGCAGCAGTCAAACGACTACCTGAGACGCGAACACGTTACAACAAACCAGTCATGGCATGAAAGGGCACAAAACTTGGCTGAAAGAGTGTCTCTGCTATAAGTAACAAGGTTTCAAAGAACAGTAGCTGTGCTCAAGCAAAAGAAAGTGATGCATGTACATTCAGATACCATCTCCCTGTACACGTGCAACTGATGCTAGCATGAGCGGGTAATTGTTTCTGCCTATTGTGATCTGTTTAATGAGGGCTGTAGATCCACACTTGGTAGTTTATGTGCTAGGTAATGGCTAAGGGCTAATTGTTGCCAATCGTGTTTATGTGGCTTTCTGTCTCATGCTAATGTTTCACAGAACTACAGGCAGCAGGGTTTTCGATTGAGCTGATATTTCTCGTTGCTGCTGTTCTGCATTGCAACAGAGGTTTATGTGTTCTTCCAAAAGCCTCACATGTTTTGCTCACTAAGAAGCGGCAGTCTGCATGGACAGATGTGCACGTTTTCTCTTGCGGTGATGACATCCTGTCATTGCCCTGCCGCCCCTGAATAGCACAGCCATTACCTCAAAATCAATACTGGGCACGGACTTTTGATGCAATCAATCAAAGTAAAATAGGGATGTAGCTCTCAAGTTGTGTTTCTTGGGAATAGACAGCAAATCCATTGCCATTGTCTCAACCTTATTGGTTATTTAACACGGTGCTTATACTTCTGAATTAAATCATTCCTTCAATGACAAGTGCCACAGAGGTCATCATTTCTCAGAAACAGTTCTGTGACAAGAGCTGATTTACAGTTATTCATGGTTAGTTCAGAGTGCATTTCAGAATATCTGTTCAGTTCCAACTTCAGTCTATGATGGGACACACACACACACACACACACACACACACACACGCACACACACACACACACACACACACACACACAGTAACAAATACTACTGACCCACTAACCGGTTGCAGGAAAGATTTGCTGCAGCACACATAGCAGCGGGCAGCCTGACCTTGGCTGTTGCTGTGCTGCATTGATAGATGCTACAAGTATAACCCAGAAGTATCACAGTCACCCTTAAAAATCTGATTTAAAACAAACATACATAGCACCTAATGTGAAATAACTGCAAAACAAACATAAAAATTAAAAGATCCCCTTGATATTCTCTGCCCCATACCCCACAGCCGGTCTGTTCAGCACATTCCTCGTGCCATAAACTGCAGGCCCAGCAGTTTTTTTTTTTTTTAAACCAGAGCTATTTTTATCATGTTACACATTTGCATCACAAAAGGAGGCAGGGCCTATAAGTTAAAGAAAGGAGGTGTAGCCTAGATAAAAGTAATGCACATACACTTCAAAGCTGGTGTTGACTGTTCAAAGCTGTGGTTGGCAGGATGCTTGATATTTTGGTTGTATTTGTAGCTCTGGCACAGGTTTGCAGGGTAGTATGGGGCTCACAGGGTGAGGGGTAACAACAAGACCTGAGCCGACTTTTCTATTTTCGAGGCTTTGAAGATGAAGATCTGGCATGTGCTCAGCTGCGTGTCTTCACCAGGGAGCCTTCCTGGATTTCTATGAGATTCACTACAAAGCCCAAAAGGAAGTCCTAAGACTGACGGCACGGATAGACTCCCACCTGGATGGTACTACAGGCACCTGGCCACAGGAAGACACACATCCATCTAAATCCTCCAACCACACATAAACACACACTCACCAGCATTCACCTCTGTCCTTCAACTCCACAGGATTATTTATTATGACACGTGTTGCAGCTTCGCAGACACATGCTCCGAAAGCCACTAGTCATTTGTGCAGCTGCATGATATGACCCCCACGGGGTTCTCCCAAGGCTCCTTCCACTCAAATAATCTCAGATTTGATCTAAATATGGTTCTGAAATGAAACAGTATCAGTCTCGAATCCATGTAATAAACATGAGTATTCTCAGTCAATGAGGTGTTGTATTGAAATTTTGGTTAAAAAGGTGAGCGTTAAAAAAAAAAAAAACAGACTACAGAAGCCACCTGAAAACCAAGACACCCGAAAACTACTGTCTTTGAACACAGTTCATCATCTCATCAGTGATCAAGAACCAGTCAGATTGAAAACGATTATTATATCTGATGAATCAAAATAGGCAATTGTAGTTGTGAATGCACAATCCGAACGATCGTTTTCGTGGCACAGTAGGGAAGCTTTTATCCATTTATCCATTTATGACAACATTGATATACGAGTTCCAGAGAGGCAGAGGGTACCAAGACCACAATAACATCTGCTCAGCAACCAAAGTCTTATTAATGGGAGTGAGGATGCCCATGTTCCGAATTTTATTTCAAAACCTAGAATCAAACTTGAAGGACTTTTTGTAGTGACTTACAGCGTGGGGGAATACTATCAAAAAGTGAATTGAAATTTGGCTGCAGTTTATTACCGGTACCACGGTCCTTTTTGTGGGACGTCTCTGGATCTCCCTGCAATAAAAACACGGTTATTAATAGCTTCAGAGACTGTGTCCTTTCTCTGTTACCTACACACACATGCACGCACACACACGCACGCACGCACACACACACACACACACACACACACACACACACACGCACACACCTGAGTTCTGTTTCTTTCAACACGTCCATGCCCTTTCTCTCTGCTGCTGTATTCAGGTTGTCCTTTAGTCACACGGAGAGTAGCACTTGACTTTCTGTTGACCAGGAAATCCAACACAATAATGTAATAATTTCACACAGTGCCAAAATAAATGAGCCTTTCATAAAGGCTTTTTTATCGTTGTCTTAAAAGATGTGCCCATTTGGCTGGTAATGTGAATTTACGTAACACTTTCAAAACAGGATATTACTATGTCCTAATCTCACTCTACGTGTCCCTACTTCAACCCCCTGCAGGTCCATTAACGCATTAAACCTTCTTATCTGGGTCATCTCGCCTTCTTCGCAAAACAGTCTTTTACGATCATAAACCCCCCCTACTCGCACTCTCATGAAGCATGCAAACATGCGCACACACTCACACACACACACACAGATGGGACACTAACCTCTTTCTGTCACTTGGACTTAATCAGCTGTGAGGTAAAAATACAGAAAAAAGTAACGATCTGTAACAGCAGCACAGAGGAGAGCATGCAGCTCCTTAAGGGCTCCTTCAGTACATGCCTAAAATTTAAAGATTTTTGCGCGAAAGCAGTGAAGATTTTTTTCAATACTATGCCAATTTTAAGATGAGGAGGACAAAAGAGAGGTAAAATTACCTTGTTGTTGCCAGGGATAAATGTTAAATGTTTCAGACAAAACCATGAAGCCACATCACATCCAGACTGGCAAACAAGACGCCATAAACTGTCTTTAACAAATGACAGATTGTATGATGATAAAACTATATTGAAACTCCAGTTAAAAAAAAAAAGTTCATAAAACATTACATTGTGTGTTTGTTTTCCTCCAACAGTATATCTTTTGGATTCTGCCTTGTTCTCACTGATGCAATTCTGCCTACAGACATGATTTTAGTCATCAGAGGAAGAAGGATGTTACCACACAACGACTCAGATCCATGACCTACCCTGAAGGGTGACCTTGCCAACAGAAGAGAACATCATCGAGGGGCAGATCCTTAATTAAGTGACCAGTCTTGAGCTGACTGGCAGGACCTTCCACAGCCATTAGACTAAATGTCTTTGAGTGATTGGAAGATGTTGTTTTTAATGTAGTTACAGTCAGGTGACACCTCACCTATGAATAGAAGTGCTATGAATATGTTGAATGTCATGCTAATTATAAGCTTGAATTGAATTTGTTGTCCATGAGAACACACACAAATGATCGCCTGAGACTGGATTTGAAGGCAATCACTTCCAGTCTAATGTGTCTGTCCCAAATCAGGCTTCAACAGCGTGTCTGCTAAATGCATTTACAGTAAGTCCTTAATGCTTGCATTATATGCACACATCATACGCAGGACACAAAACTTTGTGTGCGATTAACAGTTGGTGAAAAACAATAGTTAGAATCATGTAATTCTTTTCTAAGAAATAGCAATGCAAATGCATAACTCTTGCATTAGTTCTAAATTTCTTCTTTGGAAGCAATATCAAGTGTGATGACAATGGAAGTGGAAGGATTTATGTAATGTAAATATAACACAGGTCTTTAATAAGGTTTCAGCTTGAGAAATAGTTACAATATTTCTTTGATAACCTGCTTTACAGATTTCAGCTTTACAGATTGAGATAGTTCAGGCATAAAGCAGCTTTAAATTAAAATAAACAAAACTGCTTTTGTTGCTTTTGCTTTTAAACTTCCAGTGATGCCTATTAAATAGAATATCATGTTAAATTATTGTAATGGGGAAAATAGATATAGAATGAAATTAAATGAAATAGAATGAAATGAAAAAAACAGTAAAATAACATCTAAAAATCAGAAAAATCATTATCCTTTGATCTAATTTTACTGCCCTGTAGATGAACACAAGACTGTGTTTAAGTCAACACTGCGCAATTCTCTCCTAAACAACCCTAATATGCTGAGTTCAACACAGAATCACAGAAAACAGATGGCATCAGCAACATAATTGTGTCACACACAAAAAGAAACAAGCAGCTGCAGAACTCAGCTCAGAGCTCTTGTGCAGAGTGGAAGCAGGATGCAACCCTGCAGACACTGAGGACAATGAAGGTGTGTGGAAGACACGTTACTAACCTGGAGGCCAGAGCAGATGGTCTGCCTGAGGAGGAGTAAACACGACAAGACTCCGCTTCTCCATATCCAGCCTGTTCCTTCTAGGGCCAAAACAATTAGCATTCAATCTCTGCTCTCCCTCCACACACAGTTCAGCTCTACCCTAAATTCAAATACTGTATGAGCAGCTATTCTTATTTAGACTTTTTAACAGACGGCTGACCATCAGAAATATCTGCTGACCATAAGAGCGTATTGCCTTTGATTGACTTCATGGAGGTATTTCTGCTTCTTACAATAGGCCCCCCAGCTGTCTTCATCAAAACCATAGTTAAAGTAATCTTGAAGGTTGACACCTATAGTTTGAAAAAATATAAAAGTAGTAAAGAAGTCCATATCAGATAGATACACATATTAGACAGATGCACACTGAAGGAGTAAAATATGGAAACACTTATATATTGGTGACAGAACTCGGAGTACCAGGTCTCTTCCATGGTTTATCCTTAATGGGCTGTATAGAATTCTTCTTCAGGTCTTGGAACGGCTTGGTGTTTTCTGTGGCATCCATGCATTTTTCCTCTGTAGCATCGACTAAACCTGTGACATGATTCAAAAGAGAACGTAGCATCGTGATGTATTATAGTTGGATTTCAGTGCAGGAGAATATAATGCATAATCATTTCTGATAAAGATTTTTTTTTAATCATATGATACAAAATACTCTCAGAATACATTTATTAACTAAATCAAACTTTCATCAATATGTCCATTTTCTATTCAGCCCAAACTGGAGCACATTTCCACTGATTGATAACAGCACATCCAGGACAGGTGCATCACAAGGCAAACAGTAAAAGACACTCAGTCACACACACTCCCATTCATACCTATGGGCAGTTTTACAGTCATCTCACGTGTCACTACACACACTATGGGCAAACTTCCAAGCTATACACATAAAGGCCTCAGGACGATATTTTAACTCACAGCCATCTTGCTTTCGAGCGCTAACCTCTATGCATTACCTCTATATGTCATACATTACATTATCATTTGTATTTACATTTTATTCCCACTGTTGTAGAGATAAAACACATTACTGAAAGCAACAGCACTTTAAATTGATATATATTTGTTAGCTTTATCAACATCATGTAATAATAACAGAAAGAGACTGCCAAGTAAATTGTTGAATCAACACACAACAAGCAAGACATGCTATCTGACCGAAACAGACACAAAACAAAAAAAGAAAAACGTGTGTGCAGAGGGTTCCTTAGCATACTCAAAGCTATGAATATTATCTCCCTTTTTCTGGTCATTTGTTTATGTTCATGTAAAATGTCACTGAGAAATATTCCATATCTAAATCAATGCTGATTGCCTAGTTGGACAAAATGCTTAATTTGTGTGTTTCTGCTTTTGTTTTTGCACTGTCACAAGTTCATCTTGTCATCCGACATAGCCGTACATCGGCTACCCGAGCATCTACTTACCAGTTGCATATGGCTGGGTTCTAGCAGGGACTGTGAGAGGCACAGATGGTTGCTCGGAGCTGCAAGAAATCAAGAAACTCTCTCACACACTCATTCCTGTCAAATTCATCTTCATAACTATAATGCCTTGAATTCAGATAAATTACTACTATTATGTTTGAGTTCTGATGACCTAATTTCAGATGACGCCTCCTCACATAAGACTCATACATCACCAGAAAAAAACCCAAAAATGAATGAAAACGCTGAAAATATCTCTAAGCCACATTTTGACAGTCGTGCCTACTTGACAAATAAAGCACACTCATGCTTTGCCCAGCAGGCAGAAAACACAATAAAAAGTGAAAAAAACTCAATGTTATTTTTGGCAGATGATGGATGGTGAATAGTAACACTCACATATTCATGCCTGCATAGTTGCACAAAGAACCCTGCATTTATCTGCAGGTTCATTATAACTGTCTTTATCAGGCTGGACAGTTTTCACATTCAAGATGTGTACGAAAATGATATTAACAAATCAAATGAATTACCCAAAGGGTAAAACTATGTTTGAAATGCTTGTCTGCTATTATAAAGTATCATATATCTGAAAAGTGAGTTAAAAGGGTAATAAATGACAATTTTTCAGGATTTACTTTAAAATCATTGCGTGGATCATTATTGAAATGAGCATACCTTAAAAAAAAAACAATTCTACCCTGGTGAGCTTTTTGAAAAAAAAAAAAAAAAATTCTGTAATAATACAGCTTATTAGATGTATTTTCAAAATCTGACAAGCTGTCACTTGCACGCATTTAATCTGTATCTGTCATAGGTTCAAGCATAGTTCATCATTCTATATTATATTTAAAAAGTGAAATGCCTCAGTCCTTACAACAAGAGCTACCCTGTCAAAAATGGTAGAACACAGCAATGGTTTTTGTCAGTTTGAGGAATGTATCCTCTACAAAATCCTCTACACATCTTAGACAAGCAGCACCTTTTTTCACTACTTAACCCATTTCATATTTTATTATATGACTAACAGTATCTAAATGCAAATTTGGAGGAAAAAGAAAACAAAACAACAATCATTGTCAGTTTGTCCAGTATAATAACAGAATTATGACATGACATGTTAAAACAAACAGGCTGCAGAATACAGAATACATACATTTTCAATGGTGTAGTTGTTTGATGACTTATATTTTCCAGCTTGGGCACAATTATTGTTTGCATGGTAGCAGATTTAATGAGCATCAAATATTTCTTAATGTTCCACATGACTGGCTCTGCATTTCAAGCAACACTCACAGCGCCACAAAATTATCATACAGCTATGATGATCTGTTGTGCAGTGAAAACTGTAGTCTGCCTAATGACTACAGTGCTGTTTGTCCTCATGATATATAATCATGTGGGTGCAGTATTATTTTTAATTCAGGTATTTCTTACTGTTTCTGCCTAATTTTGATATACAATTTAATGATGTTGTTGACATATAGCTACAACACAATTATTTGTATTTAGACATGATTTCACCATATTTATTGAAAGAAAATACAGTATGTGACTGTGAAATAAGTAATGCATTGCATTTGCTTTACCAAAAACACATTCAGACATAACATATCAGAATGGTATTTCTCAGCAAAGGTTTATTCTCTGATGATATCAGAGGATGCTCAAGCAACAGAAAACAACCAGGGGATGTGAAATGACCACACATAGTTATAAAACAACAAATAGGATAACATGATGTCTTTGTTTGATGAAGTGGCCTTAAAATTCACTTTACATACCAGGGAGGGTTATGGCTTTCCTCCGTGTCCTTCTGCTGATTAATGGCCTTCAGGTCAAATATCCCTGACAATATAGAGCATGTTAAATCAATGTCAGCGGCCTACTTTGATATTACAAACAAACAAACAGAGGAATGCCTCTTCTTCTTTAGCAAACTCCAGAGAACAATATTCAAACACTACCTCATATCATTTATGTTATGTTTGTTACTTCGGTTTTGTTGCATTCAGTGAATAACAACACATTTACATGAATAGTAAAAGTACAGCAATACAAGGATAAAAATAAAGACAAAAAGGAGAAATGAAGTTACATCTCATGCTTGGGGGACTGAGATTATAAAAATATATTCAGTAAAATGCAGATTGTGACTCCTTTTAATAGCCTTGAGTTTGTCAGAGTGTTTAATTAAGGAAATGTAATGTTAGTATTCATTTTGAAAAGCAATAAAACTTTGTCTTTTTGCCCCCAGAGTACTTGCAATAAGGAATGTAATAATTTGACAACAAGAATAAAAGATTTATCAGGTAAGTAGGATTGCAATTAGCATGCAGTCAGCAAATACTTCAAACACATTTCCACCCAAATGGTAAAGTGATTTTAAAGATAAATCGAAATTAAAACATGCAATTTCTGCAATCATCTTTTTTTAAGTTGATCAATATAAAATAAATGAATATGCTCTTAATGCAATTATTGCAAAAACTACTTTTTACTGGCCTTTCTTAAATCTCTTTTAAAGTGGCTCTAGCAGGATATGTGTAGATGAGCTTAGAAGATGTTTCCTTAACTTTAAATATCTACTGCTGATGAGCCAAACCTTGCTTATCATTCAGAAATATATTCTAATATGAAGCTGCTCAGGGTGAAGTTTTGACCTGTTTTTGGAACATATTCTCAGAGATTTATTATTATTTAGAGAATGCTTGAGTAGACAGATTTCAACTGCATGTTTTTCTGTCTGGACTACAAGGATTAGTTTGGGGGTATCTTTCAGCCTTAAAAATGAATGAACATCCATGTACCAGAGGGGGTGGTTCCAAATACTATACAGCTGTTATTTTGTCACTTGTGTTGCATTCTTTAAAAGGCACATCTCCTTTTGTTAGTTTTGACAACTTCATTCTCCGCCGTTCGTGGTGTTTCTTTGATTTTTTTTTTCCGCAACACAGTGTCATTAATATAGTCCAAGCAACAATGGAATTACTTACTCCTGTCGTCCTTCCAAATGAAAGCAAATCGTGTTTTAATACAATTTAATTAACACCGGTGATAACTTTCTATGTAATAGTTCTAGGTCGCAACACTTGCACTGATTAAAATGTTGCCATGTTGTTGCTTGTGCTTTCATAGGTGTCTTTCTCTTTAACGGAAATCGTCTTGATTTATAAATAAATATGTCAATAAATCAATAAATCAATCAATCAATAAATCAATAAATAAATAAATACTCTTAGAAAATAAAGAACAATTGTGAAGAAAGTTTTGAAGAAAGGCATATGTCAGTAGATTGAAACTTACATTGGTATAATTTTGTTTCTTCATCTTCGGAGATCAAATCGGAGTCAGACTCCAAGGAGGAGGACATTTAAGCTTTGGGGGTTTGTTTCTGACAAACTAAAAAGAAATGCTGGTATACCTGACGTGGGAACAGGCTGGAACGGTTATGAGTGTCCCAGTAATAAATCTGTGGGCACATCAAAGATATAAATGTTGTGAAATACATATAATTCACTTTTGTATGAGCGCTTTTCTTGAGGCGCTCCTTGTTGCCTTGGAAACGAATCACATGACGTCTGAATCCTGCGACGCTTTACTGCCACGTCACCAGCAGGAGACTCGTGTTTATTTTCCCCACAGCTGCTGGAGCTGACAATTCGGAGCTGTTGCGATTTTCTCGTGTTCAATTCTCACTGGCAACCGGAAAAATGTCAGCGGCTGAGGATTTCACCAACTTCCCGCGTAACGCGTGGGAAAAAGTGTTGTCGAAGGTGAAGAAAGCTGTTGTTTTCATGGATGACAGGTGCGCCGAAGCTCTGCACTGGAGTGGAGGAGTCACCGCTTTACTGGACGCTGGAGCCAGAAATCTGAAGCAGTTCTCAAGCTTCGAAGCGTGCAGCGTCAACGAGCCAAAAGCCGTGTTTGTGGTGAGCACTTTGCTGAAGGGAAGAACGGTGGACATCATTAAAGACATCATCTCGCTCAGCCACTTCCAGTACTGCGTTGTTTTCACTGCCGTGCCACACTCCGTGCACCTGCTCGCCAACAACGTAACGGCAGAGATGGAAGGGAGCCCTGTATTCCAGCAGTTTGAGGAGAAGCTCTGTGAGTGGATGGGAAACATGAACTACACGGCTGAGGTCATGCACGCCCCCGTGGTCTTCGCCCCTGTATCGCAGCAGCTCATTGTCACACCTGCATTTGCTCACCTGTTCCCATTGCTCCTACCTGACCTAGAGTCAATCAACTCTAAACGACCAGAGAAGAAGAGATTTGGAAATCTGATTGACCTGGACTTGCATTCTCTCCCCTTTGAACTACAAATTGAAATTAAATGTTTGGCTGCATCACTGAATGCAATGTTTGAGGCCACGGGTACCAGGGAGGAGAGCTTTGCCGTGGGTCCCATGAGCCGCATCATTGCAGGGGAACTGGCAAATCATCCTCAAGCAAAAAACCGAAGGAAAACAGCCCCAAATAAAGCATCCATCATATTTGTGGATCGAACATTGGATCTCACAGGTGAAATCCCCTATTTTTTGTGTGTATGATTATCCTGAAGTGTGCAGAAGCTTAACCACAGGGCAGTTATAGCCCTGCTCAGGTTTTATATTGATGAAGTTAAAATCTGCTTGAGTGTCAATGGACACATGTTTGTTTAGCAAACCTATTAGTGCTAATACAACACAAATGTTGCATGTTGTGGAATTAATTTCTTGATATCTGAATTACAGGAGCTGTTGGACACCATGGGGATAACCTGGTGGAGAAGATCCTGACCATGCTGAAGCCTTTACCTGGTCATGTGACTGATGTGCAGGTGGACATGTTGGAACTCACAAGTCTGCAGCAAACAAAGCACTCTCACAACACTGTGGCCCCTGGCTGTCTTTCACAGAGCCAGTGAGTACATTTCATTTTTCAACATCTTTTTTGTATTTGTGAGTTATTACACCCATACAAGCAATCAGAATTAACTTCTAAGAATCAAAAGTCTTTAAGAAAAATCAGAATTCATTTAATTGATTTTGATCCATCAGCTGAACCAAAATTCCTCAAGCTCTGTATGGTGCTGCTTGACTTAAATCTTTGCCTGCACTGTCCAACTTATGGTTGTGGATGCCATGAGCTGATCACAGCTGTCATTGGCAGAAAGGCAGGGGACACATTGGACAGGTTGCCAGTGTATCATTGCGTTTATATTTATGCAGATATCATTATCTGTTTGTTAGTGCTAGATTTGAAGTACATAATTGCATCAGTGCATGAGTTGTTTTTGTTCAAGCAGAATTCAGATTAATCTGACTATTGGGAAGTTTATGAATTAAGCATGCTTATATTGAAGTAGATTTAAGATCTTTTAGTGTATATAGAAGCATCCAATTACATTCATACTCACCAAGTGTGTGAGCATATTTTAAAGACTTTAAAACTTACCTTTCAGAAATATCTACAAAGATTTATATGTGAAACCAAAAATTACAGACGCTACTGCAAATGGTTCTGTCCTCTTTACCTCTGCAAAAAAATAACCCCAATATGTAACCAGTGACGGGTTCTGGCAACAAGTTGTCTTCCATTTTGTTCTACTTTGTGGCTATACTTTACTGTTCAAGCAGTAGCTTCTTCTTTCCTTCTTATGAAGCTTCTAGTTAGCCTTTCAGGTGTGTAAAAATTATACTGATGATGGATACCTAATTTTTTTTTTAAGTTGAAGTTGAAAATTCTTTATTCGTTCCACAAACTATGAGCTTACTTAAATTTGAATAGAAAAAAGAGCTCCAGGTTTGAACTACTCTACCAAATGAAGGAGTGGAGTTTCCATCTTAATCTTGTTCTTGAAGCTCTCTGTGTCTCTGTCACAATTTAGATTTGCTGGTTAGATTATTTGGAGACTTTACAGAACTGCATGATCGTCCTATTGAATATTCTTCTCTTATGTTTTTACCGAACTGTCTTCTTAAAATGGCAGTTTCTAAAATCCCACCCACATTGTGGTCATTGCTGAGATGCATTGTTTTATGTTTTATTAACCTCTCCATAACATATTACTGTTGTCTTGTGACACAACCAAGGACACACCTTCACATACTTCACCCACCTGGCCACACACATGTGCACAAATATGCCCTCATCAGTCCTATGTGACCCCCACTCTGAGTTCTGATTGACATGGGACGAGCATGGAGCTGCCATTAGTTCAGTGGAGCTGGTCTCTTGACTGTGCTGATTAATCTAGCTTTGTCTTTCAAAGTAGCTGCGGCAGGAAACTAGTTTGTGAAGGAGAGTTCTTGTGTATCGACAGGTCAAGGGAGACCATGCTGATTTTGTTGAATGGGGGTAGAAAATTATCAGCAGGGCCATGTGGACCTGTGGAGTTTGTTTGGTTGTACTGGAGCCAGTTTAAGGTCTTTGCAGACAGCACTGTTTGGGCTCAGGGTATTGTAGTAGATCACATGAGTACAGCAAGGGGCAGGCTGCACAGACTCTGGCTCAATTATTGGATAACCTGTCAAGATATCAGAAGTCTCCTAAATGAACATTTTGTGTTCTTTTTTTTTTCCAAATAAATAGGTTCCTCAAGTGAAAGTGAGAAGCTTCTGGAAGAAGATCGAACATTTCGTATTATTAACTAGATACTTTTTCAACAGACTCTCATGCTCCTACATCTAAGAATTTAGTTGATTTGAGGATAGAAAAGCACTAACCAGTTTCAAAGGTCTGCTTGTGATTCTGAAAAGATATCTTATTACAGTTTTTTGACATTTACAATTCTCCTCCAAGGGGGACCACTAACCACTATAAGATACAGTTTTGCTTATTTTAACTGGCTATGGTCCATATTAGTGTCTTTATATTACCTCTGAAAATCATGCTGTTAACTCCTCCTGGTCTGCTATAGAAACCTTAAAGGGATACTTCAACATTTTGGCAAATTGGCCCATTTAGCGCAATTCCTTAGTCATTTCGAACAGCATACTTACTTTTTTTGTGAGGGCGAGCTATTGTTTATTCAGGGGTGAGTCGGGGAAGGTTTTCGGGACGGACACAATGGAAGTGAATGGTATTTTTGGTTCCCCTCGTCAAACTCATGAAATACAAAATCCACCAACCCCAAAACACTTTGATGGACATGTTATAATCCACACATTCACTACGCTGTGACATATTAATGCAAAATTACCAGATTGAGTTGTTTATGCGAAGATTGCTAAGACGGAACTACTTACTAAACATGGCGTCTGGGCGTAGTGGTTTCAAAATAAAAAGTAGTTCCCAGTATTTGCTTCAGTGTCGTAACGCTACAATATTATTTGTTGGTGTTCCACAGTGTACTGAATGTGCGGATTATAACGTGTCCACCAAAGTGTTTTGGGGTTGTTGGATTGTGGATTTGATGAGTTTGACGAGGGCAACCAAAAATACCATCCACTTCCATTGTGTCCGTCCCGAAAACCTTCCCCGACTCACCTCTGAATAAACAATAGCTCGCCCTCACAAAAAAGTAAGTATGCTGTTCGAAATGACTAAGGAATTGCGCCAAATGGGCCAATTTGCCAAAATGTTGAAGTATCCCTTTAAGAATTCAGTACAAGACTGGGTTGATAGCAAAAGAGTGTGCTCTCTGTTTACATTCATTCATTCATTCATTCATTAGACTTGTTTAGCACTATATTTAACCAATTTTTTCAATCGGATATGTTTTTTTCACATTTGAATTCCTTAATTTGAAATCTCACTCATTATAAGCACAGAGATTGGCACGCGCGCACACACACACACACACACACACACACACACACACACACACACACACACACACACACACACACACACACTTTCAATTCATTCAAGGAGAGCTCAGTAGCTTGGTGGTCTGGGTCTTTTCCTCATTTGAGGAGCTCAAACTCACAGGTAGATGGTGTTGTAAGCAACAGGTTATCCCTGTGGCAACTTCTCAAACATTTGCACTTAAAGAAAAACAAAAAAGGTAGTGGGGATAAAGATGCTATTACTTTCTGTAGTAATCATAATGATAATGGTTGTCCACTTCTGCATTTTGTTGTTGACTGTCAATTTGTTGTAAGTCCAGAGTCATGGTCACTTTCAAACAAACCAGGATCACTGAAATAATGCAAGATGCTCACTCCATCCAATGGGAGGTGTTTGTGGTTCAAGGAAACTTTGACATGTTTGCAGATAGCCAATCAAACTTGTAAAATCCAGTTGAGAGACGACCTGCTCGAGGAACCAAGCTACAACTGTCTGTGGGCTGGACATGACTATTACAATCCTGATTTGAAAAATAAATGATACACTAGTTTGCATGGTGATGGATAAAAAAGGGACATATTTCAGATAGTCATAAGTACATTTTTTGTGCCTTTAAAGCCCAGGGAAGTATTTTTATGATTCTTTCAAGAATCGTCAGAAAATATTACTGAGCCATCAGCCAAAGGCTTTATCTCTTAAAATTCAGATGACTGTTTCAGAAGCTGTGTACAAATTCCAACAAGTGCTAATGCGCCAATCATAGGCCAGAAAAGTTTAGCTGTTTGTAATATGCAAGCAAATGTAGTTGCTATACTTGCCCGAAATACATGCCTGATCAAGGCAAGCCAGATCGGCAGGAGTTTTAGTGCTTTTGCTGTCTCTGAGCAGATGGTTCAGTTGGGCCTTATCGCAGATGTTTGGGAGATTGAAGTACTGCCGAGGCAGAGAGACTAAGAAACCTGGAGATCCTGCTTTAGTGAACAGCTTTGAAGTGTGCAGCCCAGTCACAACTAACTTTACAGGGCAATCGCTTCAATACGTTTAAGCTGAGGGCCAGCAAATGCATGTGTTCTCACATCTTATTATTTTTCAAGGTTTTTGAAATGGCGTAAAAGCACACATTTCTGGAAGGAATTGTTTTTCCTGTATGATGTGAACTGTGCATAACACTAGACCTTGCTGGCACGGTGTGGTTTGATTGTCTTTATAATGCGTTTCCTCCTACTGGACTTTTATATGATGTTTTAGCTATTTTTAGCCTTGACCGCAGTGGGCTTTGCTGGGTTTTGTTGCATAGACGAGCACAAACCTGTAGGTATTAGGTGTGAACCTAATTTGGACCACTGGGTATTGTGTGTCCCCTAGTAATTCCAGGATATTTTTATAGATTACTGTGTCCTAAACATTCTGTGGGTGGTTGTTGTTTCTAGCTCTGCAGGAAAGACCCCACACTTACTTTGCAATTATTTCCATATTGTCTTTTGTAACTTGGTGTGAATTTTCCTTATCCTCAAACCTGACTTTCACTCTGTGGTTATAGTCGTCATGCCAAAGACAAAGTATACTTTGAGTCAGTGAGCACACACCTTCCTGGCGGAGGTGTTTTTTTTTTCTTCTTTTTCTTACTTTGCCCTTATAGTATTCTATGGAATTTATTTATTTTCATCCAATACAATGTGCCATGATGTCCAGTCTGCAGAAAAACAGTGAATGAAAGTGAAACATGAAACATAAATTATTATTGGTGTCTGTGTGTCTGTGCCTTTATGTGTTTGTGGTCAGGTACCTTCCAACCAGCCTGTGTAATTTGCTGCGCCTGGCTTCGCAGTGCTTTTTGATCCTGAGTGGCGCACACAAACCCTCACTGGCCAAGGGCACTAAGTTTCCCCGCCGTCTCAGCCCTGAACCCTGCAGCCCCGTCATTTGGCCGCCTTGGGTCTCCACGCTGTGGTGGGAGTGTGTACAGTGTGGGCAGAGCTGAGCATGGGTGGCCAAGGTGCTCTGGATCGCTCTGTGACGCTGCTGAGCTCGAGCCAGGCAAGACTAACTGACCGCACCCTGCCATGAGAAAACACTGCGAAGGCTCCTCAAATCTGCCTGGCAGATCCTGCACGCGCACCACCAGTAGGGAGGGAAAACACCTATTTCTGTCCCAGCTGGGAAACATGAGCGCGAATAAAATGGCCTGCTGAGATGATTTCAGGCTGTATGTGAAAAGTAACAAAAACAGTAGCGATAGTGGAGTGCAGAGTGGAAAGAGCAAATGACAGACAGCTGAGGACTATTCCTGTTTTTACCTCACCAAGAAAAAAAGGAAGAGATCGAAGTTGGTCACGTTCATTATATGGTTGTTTCATGCAGGCTGGAGATTGTTTTGCTATTCTATACTTAGTGGCACAAAACATCCTTCAAAGTAATTTATAGCTGAAACAACTGGGTTGTTCCACCATTTTTAAAGCGCTGTATGGGTTCTCATACAGTTCTGCCTACAGTGGGTGGTAGAAGTTGGACTCTTGAACAGTGGCTGTTGATTTTGCACGAGCATAAGCTTCTAGTTGTTGTGTCTTAAGAAAATCTTAGTTCTGGTAGTTGCTGGAGTTTCACATCTTGCTGTGATCATGCAAGAAGAAGATGATGATGAATGTTGGCCTGAAGTAAACCGCCACTTGTCACTATTCTACAAAATGGCCTTTTCATTTTGTAAAGGAAAAAAAAAGCCCAGTGAAACCAGCTCCAATTTGTGTAATTCATCACAGCAATATGGAAGGGAGATTACACAAAAATAGTAACATTAATTCGATCTCCTCCTTTATCCCTTTTTAAATGAGAATCCATTTTCAAGCGGATCTATGTGCATCTGTATGCAAGCAGCTACACGATATAGTTGCTTTAATCCTTCATCACGCTGATTTTATCAACCCTCCCCAAAGGTCAACGATACCAGCATCTTTTTGGAAACTAAAGCACGTATCACTCAGATAGTATTTGAGATGTGAGCGAATTAGGGAGCTGATGTGTCCCCGTTGGCAACCAGCGATGTTGTTGTCCCTGTCATTCTCCGCGTACATTTGTTTTCTCCTCCAGCGTCAAAATGATTTTGTACTGAAAGCCACAGACATCAATCAAACAGATTACTCACACCTTTCTGTCTTGCACACTGTCTCTTGTTTTTTGTTTTCTCTCTGGAACACACTTCCTGTGTAGACAGAACATGAGTGCCTTTATAAGTTGCTTGAACATTGAAAGTGGTGCCTAACTTCCTTCAATAACCGCTGGATGATAGAACCATTTACTGTTGGAGAAGAAGAGCCCGGGTTACCACCCATTCGACATTCTACCGTTTCACTAGTCCAAGGAACACTATGATTCACTGGAGGCAAATAATCTTAGAAAATCTTCATGAATCCTGCACAATCACATTATGACATGCACAAAGTATATAATTCATATTAAAAGTTGCAAACCACAGCTGATTGCCACTGCCAGGGCATTATTGTTTTATTAAGTCTATTTTTAGCAAAACAATTTACTTTGAGGGCCACACAGTGAAGTGCTGGTTAGTGCTTGTGTTGTTTTGCGTGTTCTCCCTCTGTGCGGGTTTCTTCCAGGTACTCCAGTTTGTGATATGACTTGGTGATCCGAACTTGACTGCAGCACATCCAAGTGACCTTGGATGGAATAAAGCAGTTTAAAAGATGGATGAATGAAAGTTACTTTGAAGTCCAAAGCCACAATCGTCATGCAATATTGCAGGAAATAGGTCTGAAAAGGAAGGATTGCCTTATTTTTGTGGTCTCCTGCCATTTTAACACAGGGAAGATTGACATGTAAAGTTCCCGTTAGTTATTGTTACCAATAGATAGTGACTTTGGTGATCATATTCTACCATGAAACACCAGCTACAGGTTCTGGACATTGTTGTGAACAAAATGCTCAAAAGCTTTATAATGCTTTATCTCATGACCTCCCAAAATGCTCTTATTAGAGTGACGAGATAACGCTAATGCGATGCCGATGCTGCTTAACATCCCACCTCTCCTGTGATACATGGAGAAGGGGTTTGGCCACAAAACTATCGATATTAAACCATAACAGACCAAAAAGCATGAACCTATAATTGAAAGAAAACTTTCCTCTTTTAGCACTGCCGAGTATGAAGTTTAAGGACATGTGTCTGGTTGACTTGACTCTCTCTGGAGTGGTTCATACACCTGTTTTGACATGCTGGCAGCACAAGTCTATTTATGGACTTTGCTGTCTCAAATCAGGGGAGTTCATTGTCAGGATACGCAAAACTATTTCTTAAACATATCAATAAAAGATAGCAGCCAAGTGGAATCTCCTGTTCTGTCCGTTGTTGGTGTGTTTAATTTTTTGGTGCGTCTCTCCCATCCTTTCCTCACTTCCTGCAGAGCTCCTCTCCCTCGTTTTCTCTCCATAAATCCACTGGGTCATTTGTCCCTCTTGCCAGAACACACAGACACTCAAGGCCAGATCTGGTTTTAGTCTTTTCTCCCCCTTCCTAACTCTCATGTTATGTCCTGTGCTACACAGGGATGTTTACAGGAAACAGACAGTGTTTTTTACCCCATTAAACACACTTCATAAATTAACTTGCCATGGAATGAGGCTGACCTCGCACTATTGTATCCAGCTCTTTGTGGTATAGGTGTTTTCATTTTAGGGAACTACATAAATCATCTGAAAATATGCAATAGGAAGAAATTGGAGTCTGGTGTTGTAATCTGCTGATTGTGAGTCTTTGATGCTCTTGAGGATAATCACATTGATTGGAACTGAAATTTGTTCATGTAACTTATTTATGTTCCAGGAAGTCAGGTATGAACTTAAATCTGTTATTTCTGATTACTCAGTTAACTTTACTGATGCATCAGCACTTTGTTTACTTGCAGATATCATTCGTCTTAAATTTCTGACAGCCATACTTTTACAGTTGAACTAAATGTTAACTTATGATCTAAAAAATCTCCGAAAAACTCCACTTCTTTCTAAAGTTTTACTATGAGTTCTAACAAGTTGCATTTCCGGTTCAGTCCTAGAGATAAAAGTAAACATTTAGTGAAAAATATGGCTTCACTGTTGGTTGTGGCTTGGTTAGTAGAGTGGTTGTTTCTCAGGCAGACGGTTGCAAGTCGGATTCCCCATCTCCCCCTGTCTACGTGTTGGAGTATCCTTGAACAAGACACTGAACTCCAAACTGCTCCCAGTGGATTGAGCTGCAGGCTGCCTTCATTGGTGCATGTGTGTATTTGAATATGTTTAAAGGGGTTAAGTGCTTTGGGAGCCGCTCGAGCATTGGAAAGTGCAAAATTCAGTTATGCTTTGTAGTACATTGTGTAATTGCCTGATGCTGATTATATATATCTCCATTTCTCACCGAAATGTCAACAGTTGAATTGTTCAAAGAAAAAAAATTGCATGTTCCACAAAGGTTAAATGTTTAATTGGGTGTACATATTTCAAAAGATGAAATTTAGAAATGAAGGTGAAATATTAAGAATATGGTCAAATTGATTAGTAGCAAAAGGTTAGGCAAATAATTTCAGTGGCAGGGATGAAGTGTTTGGTGTCTCAGGTAGCCGCTGCAATCCTAAATGCTCCAACAGTAAGAAAAAAAAAAAAAAAAAAAAAAAAGCTCTGGAGTTAGATATCCCTCGTAGTGTTTATAAAACAGCTAAACTGTTGTAATAGGGGTAAACGGATTCTTTAGCACTCATCGATGTGGTTTCAGTGGTTTAATCATTTTCATCAGTTACAAGTATAAGTACAGTGACTCACTTCTGAGTCATACCTTTAACTCAGATTAAATTCTTTTTGTGTGCGTGTATGTGCGTGTGTGTGCGTGTATGTGCGTGTGTGCGTGTGTGTGTGTGTGTGTGTGTGGCAGGGAAGTTAGAGTAAAGAAAATAAATACATGTAAAACGCGCACACATACACACACACACACGTACGATGGACCAAATGATGAAGGGGGGTAAGTCACAAAGGGTAAATGAAAGATCCTGAGTCAGAATGATTTGAGCCATTCTTTTCTGCTGCATCACAGACTTCCAGGAAAGCCTCCCCTCCCCTCATCCCTACAGTCATTAATGACTTGCATGGTAGGAGGTATTTTAATGGCTGTGTACTGTACGTGTCGTTCCTTTAACATGAAACGTCCATTATTCTTCAAACCATGGTATTTGATGCTAAACTTGCTGTTAATGATATCCACTCATCAATCTAGTGGAACTTGTTTAGTTACAAACACACCCACGCTTTCCAAACACAAACCCACTCAAGACATTCAAGCAAGTCAGAGTGTGCCCCACAAAGTGCTACATTCAAGTGCAAGAGCGCCCCCTCCAGTCTTATCAGCAGTCTCTTCAGCAGGCAGAGCCACTACACAGCCGTATTGATGGGACACACATTCACACAGACAAACACACACCCACCCCTAATGTTCTGCCCACCCCACCCTTGCCATAGTAACCCAGTTACTCCACCAGTTTTCTGGCTTGTTATGGGCCTTGTCTCGCACTCTGTCAGTATTAACCTCACCCCTCAGTCCAGCTCAAGCCCCAACTATAGTATGACCAAATGGCCTGGCTAAGTTATTGGGGGAGGGAACGTGATGTTGGACGGAGTGGGCTGGATTTAGTGTGGGTGTAGGGGGATGCTGGGCGGACTGAAAGCCAAATGAGAACCACGTTTCATTTCTACTGAGACCTCTGGTTTCCAAAAACACACACAATTGTGCGCCGGCATACACAAATGCATGTGCACACACCCTTACACTCGTGAACAACATCATCCTGGAACACATGTGGCCTTGTCCAGTCACACCACTGGTATTTCAGAAATGATCAGAATGTTAGAGTTTTTGATTTGCATAATTGCAGCAGGTCTGAAACACCAGGAGGTGTTTTTCTGAAAGAGAAAGGGAGTTTTTTTTCTGTAATGGTATATATAACTTATCTGATCACAACTATTGTGCAGTATAAACCACATATTTAGAGGCTATGGCACAACCTATGAAGACCAGGAGGCTGTTCCAGCCTTTACGTTACACTCTTGTCTGTGGCTGACTTGTATTTCTTGGTCTTTGTGTCTCGTTCTACTGTGAGGATGGCGGGCGTCCCATTGTGAGCCCCTCTGCTCCCCATCTCGCCCCAGCCCAGGGTCTGGAACAGATTACATCTGATATTAAACACATGGCAGCAGTTAGAAAGCAGAAAAGGCGAGAGAAGAAAAAAAAAGACGGGAAAGAAAAGAAAAACAGCAGATTTGTCATCGAAGTCCCTCCTACCTACCCTTTCTCTGTCCTTACTCCATTTTCTGTTTTGGTCTCATTTTCCCCTCAGCTTCCAGTTACTCTTTAGTACATGGAAAGGATCACATTGGCACATCTGACTATCTGTCAAAAGTACAGAAACATCGATGTAGGCCTTTTCATCCTTGGTAATCCAATAAGTGTCAATATCTTAAACAAGAAAAGGAGGGCAGCAATGACACAGATTTTTAGGATGTCTACTCAAAAGCAGACATAGAGGCCATTTTTAGAAGAAGCATTATTTCTGTCTGTACATATAATGATGTTGAAGCTTAGGTGATGCTCGTGATTTTTTTCCACTCAAGGATATGAAGCATGTTGTATTTGCAGCAGATGGTAGAAGCCTTACAAGCATGCCTTGTCGTCAGTCTCCCATTAGAGATGTGGATCAGTGTGCTTCGTAAGCTGGCGGATAATGAGACAAGGGACTGAGAGATGTGCCCTAAGATGGCATCAACAGGAGTCTCAGTCTCCAGACTCTTTTGCTTTGCCACTGATGTCAGGACAGCGCCAATCAGTGCAGAGGAATGTTGACACGCAGATGTTTTTAGGTGGATTGAGAACATTCCTAATGTTCCCTCTGCTAATTTCAGCTTTTTCCTGTGAGGGGTCCCGCCGGGGAGTCACCGCTCCCTAACCACCCAGCTCTCTGTCACTCTGATACAAGTGTTCAATCTTCTTCATGTTGTCTTTCTCTTTTTTTTGTTGTTTTGTTTTCGCCCAGAGGCCTGTGTGCTCTGAACAAACAAGTAGCAGTGACAGTAGCTTATCTTGTTAGTGCTGAAAGGTGCCTCCTTTTTTTCCTCCCTCAGGACTAAAGTTACCTGTTTGATTGTTCTGCCTATCAGGTCACCTGCTGCAAGGTCACTGTGGGAGGCCATGCTGACCAGTAAACATAAAGAGGGGGTGATGGAGATCCGCAGGCATCTGGTTGAAGCAGCCAGTAAGGAGAAGCTTCCAATCAAGATGAGCATGGGTAAGAATCACAGTGCCACAAGTGGAGAAAATCTCATACAATTTCCATCAAACACAATGCTAATATGCAGAAAAGACAGATAAGTAAAACATAAACAACAAAGATGTCATGTTGAAAGCATAGTGTCTTGCTCTGTGTTTTTGGGTGTTTGTGTTTGTCTGTGTCAGTATTGTGATCTTGAAGAGCAGACCCATAGCGCCTCCTACTGAAATCCAGGTCCGCCGGCTTGCCGTCTATTTGCCCATGTGGCCACAGAGGAAATGTGAACCACATGTTGCCTCTGTGACACACGCATGCACACACACTGGCTTGCACACATGCTGCTTTTGAAAACTTTTGTTGTTTGGTAATGAAGCAAAGTCGTCTGAAGTGAGGGAAAAAAAATGCGTGTAAGCACACGAAAGATAAAGTAATTACGTGCTCTGGTTTATACTGTCTTTGTATACACTGACTTTCATGCTAGCCTTTGACATACAGGGCAAGTAGATGTAGATGGATGAAGACACACACACACACACACACACACACACACACACACACACACACACACACACACACACACACACACACACACACACACACACGAGTAATATGCAGGTTAGCATCTGGCAGAAATGAGGAGTTAAAGGGGAGGGGTAGTGTGATCCCTTAGCTCCTATAATCTACGAGGTAAAGAAGGTCTTGTCTCTCGTAACCGGCAGATTATAATGTGTTGGAACACACACACACAGACACACACACACACAGTGTTAGACACATCCCATGCACATGTGTATACGTGGTGGTTTTTCTTTCGTATATTTTTGCCAAACAGTAGACTTTCTCCTTCTCCATTGCTACTGTGTTGTGTAGTATTTGTTTACTCAAATACACACCGGGGGAGACAGAGCTGCAGAAATAGAACAGAGCAATTGGAATTGACGTTGCGAGCACAACTGTATGAAAAACATGTAGCTTTAAAACTGTCTCTGCATGCTGATTGACATTTTGTTGACTTTATGTCTTTGCTGAGAGAAAACGAGAAATTTGCCGAGAGAAGGGGGCAACTGTAACACTCCTCACACACTGAACCTTTATACCCCTTTGGCAACTGACCAGACTCCACGAAAAATCCATGGGCTCCCAGTGAGCCCACCCCAAACACTTCCCATGTTGCCCGCCACAGTACCACCAGCAGAGTTCTCAATCCATCACACTCCACTCATATGAGACCATGTAACACAAAACGCTTAGCATTAATATCTATCTGCTTTCTCAGTGGCCATTTGCTCTGTAGGAGAGTAAAATTTTCCGCTCCCACCCGGGTGCATTCTGGCTTTGGTAGGTTTGTTCAGATCATGAGGGGAAATACTGTATCAGTGGAATACAAGTCCTGCATTCTCACATGCAGACTGACCCAACATAGCTTCTTTTCATCTCCACAGGGTAAGATCATCCAGAGACAGTAAGGGAAAATAATCCATGGTATACCCTGAATATAACCCATCAGGTTTCTCACAGCACAATAAGATGATCAGATTCCCTCACTGTGTTTGTGTTTGCATATATAGAAATATGCAGTATGCGGCTGTGCAGAGTTCACTGTTTATCTTGTGTGTTTTTGCACTTAGCAGGGAATTAGTCAGACAGTTTTGAATTCATCGTCTGTAAACATTCATTTATCTCTCCATCTGCTTGAGTGTGCGTACATGCATGCATGTGCACATCCAAAGATTATATGGTTTATGTATGTGCCGTGTGCTCCGATACTGCAGCGGTGTAAATGAGATGTGTTGACAGGGCCGTTCTCCCTGTGGCGTAGCCTGGGCTTTTAACAGCAGAGAACAGCAGGACTTAAGCAGACAATTGATTGCATTCATCATTTCAAGCAATAATGTTTGGGGATATGTGAGGGGGATGTGGAGAAATGACGTAATGTCACAGTGGTTTCAATTATGTTTTCATATTTGACAGCACCATATTTTCCATTCTGGTCGTGACTGGAAAAAATGGTATTGTTGTAGTGAGGATGCCTTTATATTCACTTTTTTATGTGACATTTTTTGTTATCAAATAACAAATGAAGGTAGTGAAGATATGTATTTTGAATAAGCAAACGGAAAAAGAAAGCATTTGGATTTTTATGTGTTATTATCTTTCATTTGCTCAAATACCACCCATTTCCTGGTATGTTGCTCTTGCATGCTCTGTATTTTTAATGTGGCTCAAGCTAAGTAGGCTATACAACACAAGAAAATGGACACAGAAATGAGACGGGTGAGTGATGTGGCAGCCTATGTTCCAATGTACAGTAAAATCCTGACGGGGCCCCAACATGTATCCAAAAAATAAAAGTTTCAGGACGTTCCTCCTCCTGGAGTGCATAAATAAAAGTCTCTTAGCCTTCCTGTGCCCCTCATCCATGTAGAATTACTTATGAGAATGTCCAGCTGGTGAAGCAAGCCACCACTCACTGACATCAGACATCACTTAGCCTCTGAGTAACCCTGTGCACCTAGAATGCAAGTCATCTTCCAGTAAAGGGACTAAATCATTCTTGGCCTCTGCCCCTTTTTGCATTGTTGAAGACTTTGATCACAGTTGTCACTTCTGCACATCAGGCTGAGATGGACACCAGCTCAAATAGTTTATAGCATGAGATCGAAAATGCAATTTGTTTTATGACCAGCCTTGTAATAAATGTACAGAGAAGAAAAGTAAGATGGTCAAAATGTTCAGATTTAAAATACACACACAAAATGCAGTGACAGAAATTAAATTTAGTCTGTTGCAGGAAAAGTGCAAGTACAGTTTATTCTTAAGACGTATATATGTTGTGAAATTTTCCCATTATCTCTTGTCTCCTGGCTTAAAGTGGAGGGCTTATGTTGCAGACTGAGAGGGTTCGCAGACAGCCGTTGTCCATGTCTTGCAGCCAGATAATCTTCTGACAGTGTTTTCAGCGGATAACATTGATATTCTTGTGTATTGACTCACAACATTTTATCAGTGGAGGATGACATTGTGTAGTCAAACTTGATGGAGTACATAAGTTAGATAAATTCATGTTGCACAATGTAGTGGATAGCATGCATTTTAGATTGCTGATTGCACAATCTGGAGGAGCATTTACATGTACTTATTGTACAATTATGTATTAAATTCTCAAGTTTGTTCCACTTTTGTTCTAACAGCAGAAACACTCCAGCTAAAGAGCAGCTCTCAGCTGACAGACCGATTGATTCAGCATCTGGCAGCAAGATGCTTTGAGGAATCAGAACTGTTTTGAGGGAAGTTTAGTGACATAGATAGGAGCTAAGACTCGGCCAGGACTGTTTGATTGTGTAATGGAGCGCAGGCTTTTGTGTGGCTTTTTTGGCTTAAGTGCTTTTTTTCTTTCTTTCTTTTTCAACTTTTTCCAATGTCTTACATTTTCTCACTCTTCCTCATCTGGTCTGCTCTTGCTGTAAGTCTGATTGCATTTGGCCCATAATGCACCATTCTCGGCTGCCTATTCTTGGGTGAAATTATGCTTGGGCCTCACTTTGGACATTTTTCCTGGTTCTTTGCTAAATTATGGTTGGCACATCGAGCTGAGAGAACCTCAGTTACACTGCCAGGCTTTTTATGGCTGGTTATGTTCACAATAGAGCTTTTCAGGATTCGGAATATGTCTGGCCTGACGTTTATTCTTCAAAATGACTTTAATTTCAGCACGAAATTCAAATCCACTTTGTAGGCACTTGCTTTGTTTGGGTTTTAAGTGCTGCAAAACACACCGCCTCTTTCAGTTCCCTTTGGAAAATAGATTTTCCCAACAGGTGGGACTGCTGAAATGTATCGCTGTTGGTGTTTGCTGATCAGATGCTGAGAAAATTACCCAATAATGTGTTTCTTTGATAGTGTTTATTTTGTTTCCTTTTGAAAAATGTGATTAAGGATCCACAGATCTTGCCATCTATTTCCATGTGCTTCTTTCCATTTTGAGTGCCATGTCTCCTTATTATATTTAGTATTCTGTTCAGTTTTTATCTGTCCTGTCTGTTTCTCCTCGAGTCATGTGTTTGGCCTCACTAAAGAAAACACTGGCCGTGTAGTCCAACAGGAAATACTCCCACATCTGGTGCTGGTTCAGAACATCAACATGAAGAAGTGGGCTTTATGGAGAGTTAATGTGTGCCCTCTCTCCATCCGAGCCCCTGAAACAGCCCCTCGTACCTCTGGGCCCACCCCTCGCAGCTTTTATATCTTTCACACTGCTTTTCCTGGGTCTCTGTGAATCTTTGTGGGAGGGGGTTGAGAAGGACTCAGAGGTCCTAAACTTTGCGAGCAGTCTGGCCTCTATAAATAATCTGAGAAAACCTCTGATTTATACTTATTAGTCACACTTAAGACTGGCTCTCTGGAGCTCCTATCAGTTCTAATGAAACACACGCACACACACATGCACCCACTGCACAGTGAACTGGAGCAACTCCACACACAAGCTGACATATATATAGAAAATATTGTTTTGTGACATGTCATCTAGCATAGCTTTTGGTTTCTGCAAGCCGGTGGGCTTTTTTGCTCTTTAAGATAATATTATGGTCTGCTTTGGTATCAGTCATTCCCCTCTGCCCCAAGCAGAGTGTGTAATAGGCTGTTTTTCTTGGGAAAAGCTTGTCTTTAATATTGTGAGTGTGTTCTAGCCTTCTCATCACTTTGAGTCTGTGTCTGCTCAACAGACAGCTTGTGCTTTGTGTAGTATTTACCATACTTTAATAATGTTGATTAATGTATTTCTGATGTCTTCAAATTAATTATTTTCCCAGGACCATGACATTCCCTCTCATCGCATCTTCTTTGTCTCCTCCTAATATTTCTCTTCATAGGCCGTGTGACCCCCGAGCAGCTCTGTTCTTACATGCAGCTATTTCGGAGCAGTTGGGGGGCGCTAGAGAGTCACTGTGGAGTTCTCCAGTTGGGCCTGGCCACTGCCCAGACACTGCGCCACCCCTGCATGCCCCGGTGGGATGCTTGCCTCGCTTTCGAGAGGCTGCTGCTGCAGGTGCGTGTTCATCTTAAGTAAACCGATCAACCAGCTGTGTTACAAGCTCTGAACGCTACAGAATCAACTTTCAAAAGAGATACACTGAATGCTACTTTGAATATAAAACTTGTGGTTCAAATGGCTTGAAGACTGTACGTGCGTGTTTAAAATGAATTTCATGTATCTCATCTTGATTGACGACATTGCATTCTCACTTTCAGCCTTTTTCGCTAACAATGAGCGAGTAGCATAAATAAAGAGTAACTTTTTGCTTAGATATTTTACATGTGCATTGCTAACAAAACATCAGAAACAGCTAGAAATGAAGAAGACTCATACATGCACAAAAGACTGACAAATTTATTACATGTATTTATCTAGTTATTATATTTATAAGAAGTGTGTGTTGCATTTTTTGGTGATAAAAACTGTTTTGTTGTAAAAAAAAAAAATACACAAATATGCAATTTTCTATCACCATAGACAGCCATTTTATTTCAAGTTACAGTGGTTCATAATCCAAGTTAGTAACGGTGCAGAGGGACAGCACACTGGGGTCACTTCAAAGTTTAAACAGATTAGAAAGTTTTCTTATACACTCAGTGTGGAGACAGAACAGTGTGGGTTCTTTCACAGAGTTCTCTGTAAGCTGTAACTGGAATACAACGTATATTCTGTCAACTTTGTAATCAAGTTGGCAATTATTTTTCACATCCCTCCTCTCAGTAAATATTTTATTACCAATGCTCAGCAGGTAAGTGGGTGTTTGTGGTTTGCAAGATGGTGGGCAGAATGTTGTGTTAAGCTGACAGCGACAGGGGAAAAAAAGCAGATTCCTCTGCTTCATAAACAAGGTCAGTTGTGTTTGTAGTGAAAACATTTGGATCCTGTAAACACAGCAGAAAGGCCAGATTTCCATCGTGTTGTTTAAAGGCTTTTGAATGTAGAAGCGGAAGAGGTCCGTTTTACAGAGGTGGGCAGTGACTGATGTGCACGTGTGTTTGGCTCCGAAAAGGTCAGAGAGCATATCTGTTGGTGAGACAGACGGGGGGAACAAGTGGGAGGAGGAGGAGTGAGAATAAATTAAAACTTGAAGCAAACTCAGTCATCATTTGCTCACCTCTCAGCAGCGATCAGCACGTTTGATGTAGTCTCTAACATCCTGAGCTGAATGGCGCCAATCTAAGACCTAATGCTGAATCCTCCACAGTTTTTGCATTGAGTCCTGGTATTTTCGTTCAGCCTTAAAGCAAGCAGCCATACAGCAGAGCATTTAGGAACTTATTAAAGTAAATCACGGGAAAATAAAACAAGCTTGCAGCTATGCCCAATGCCAAATTGAAATTTCAAAACGACCTCATAAACCTCCGTCCTCAGCTGGGTCCATCACTTGTTTATTAAAGGAAAGCAGAAGACTTTAGGGCTTACAATTCCAGTATCCATTTACTTGGTGACTCCACTTTGATCCCCCGCCATCTTGTTCCACTACCATACCTGGATAATTCCATTTTTTCTCACTGAACTTTGCAGTAAGCTTAGTCTTTCAAGTTTTGAGGTGATTTTTTTTCCTGAAATGGTTCTTAGTTTTTAAGAGACCGATATGTGAACAACAGTTGTTTTCCACTTCAGTTTGGTATAGATGTACAAAACATCTGGCCTGAGTTCAAAAATGACATTCTTCAAGAATCAAATCTCACAATCAGGCCTTGAGCATAATGTGAGAGTTCTTGTTTGCAATCAAAACGAAGCCTGAGTTTTATTGAGGCATTAGGGGAAATGAGTTGTGTGTCCTCTGTGCCCCCTCTGTTCATTTAATTTCCATGTGAGTTTTTTTTTTTTTGCTTTGGCTCAACATGGACAGAGAGAAGTTAATTGCACTCGAACATGGTGGGACGAAATGCCTTTCAGCTCTGCCTGGTGGTTGGGAAGTGTTTGCTCTGCCTGAGTGTGTGAGGGCTGCTGTGTGGGTATGGCTGGCCAGGGCTGGACCCTCCACCGCTACGAAGACAGTGCAAGTTCAGTCAGGCCAGCTCGTCTGTGGTGCACCAGAGCCTTGGAGCGTGCAGTAGCTGGACTGAGGCAAGGGGCCGTCAAGTTCAGGGCCTATACAGCTTCACCCAACTTAGGTTCACAGGAGGGCAGGGCCAGTGGCTGAAACCAGGGTACACCCTGAACAGGTCACCAGGCCAAGTCTAGTTCAAGACTTTATTTGGAATCAGTTGTAAATACATATTCTATTAACTAGTTTTCATACATAAACCTGTTACTTTTAAACATTTCGCCCCTCATCAATGTCTGGTTTGCCAAAGCATTACAGTGGTGCATGGAAGATGACACAGCCACCATCACCAAACACATGAACATAGCCTGTCAAAATTACAACAGTGGACATGTGCAAACCTAATTTTGACAACCTCAGACAGGCAATCCTCTGCCCCTCTTGATCTTTCATGCTCCCTCAGGGGGATCCTGGATACCTACGTGGGAACCACTAAGCTCGGTGCTTTTACCAAACGCTCGATCTTTTTGGTGTTGAGACAAGGCTTCACTCTACTGTAATAATATGTAATTTGCTTTCAGAAAATATTCCTAGCTTTTGCAAGTTTAAAACTCCTGCCACTTGATAGATTACCACCTCGGTGTAGTTTTTTTTTTTTTTTTTTTTTTTTGATGGGCAGGTATCGTCTAGGCTTCCACTGCCTGCCTGCACCTACGTATATCCCACCCTCCTTGCTGCCCCGAGGCCTGGCTGTCTAGTGTGTGACTGGGTTTTCACCTGAATAGGTCAGATTTAGAAGGCTTGGTTGAACTCCAGTCCGCAGTTACAGAATGTGTATGCTAGACATGCTCAGTGTCCGACAGGGGCGGCCCGGCCAAGGCAAAACCCAACAGACTTGCTCTTTCACCACTTCCCAGAACATCACAGGCACTCTACTTTGCCTTCCCATCAGCTGCCTGGCCAGAGCTTCTGCCTCACCAAATTAAACATGTCTGCTAGTCTTGCACATCCCTCCCAGAGAGCCTAGACCCCTAGCATATTGCACTGCAATTTTTATTTTCTATTTGTTACATTTGTTATTTTTTGATGTGAGAGAGGATGGCAGACTTTTTAAGATCAGTGCTGTCTCCTACTGTCGATCGGCCTGTCACATCAGTGAATATGGTGGTGATGACAGCAGTGCTGCAGCAAGGAGGTAACCTCTCTCACCCCGGCCTGTTGCTTTACTCTTGTGGGATTACAAGGGCACGCCTCTGAAAACATTCAAGCTCAGAGTTATTGCTGGTCACAACGCTGCTCAGACAGAAAGCTGCACTCGGCTGTATGTCCCCGTCTCCCATGGGTCACTCAAACAGGCTGCCTGGTTCTTATCTAAGTCTCTGTTCTGTTTGTGTTTCAGTCTGAATTAGCGTACATATGAGTTGAAATTGAGTTAAGATTTTAAACCCAATGCCCTGGATGATAATTTACAGAAATTGACCGCTATAGCAATAAACAAATAAAGACTGTCTGCATGAATTGGAATAATTCCAAATTACAGTGCCATAAGGTTAATTGGACAAAATACAATGTGAAGCTTTCAAACCTGCAACTACTCCCTGAAGAGTGTAGATAACCAAATGCAACTTCACACAATACATTGCCATTTTGCAGCCACACGGGTATTAACATCATTGTATTAGTCACTCTGTTAACCAGTATTATATTTTTTGCAAAGCTGGAAGTAGTCTAGCCTTGATATTTTTATGACTATAAAAGCCAACAGCAGCTAACAGATGGAACTTTCCAACATTGTAAGTCCCATGCTGTGTATACACACCATTGTTGTCAAAATATGATGAGAGATATATATAAATGATATAATAAATTGATAGAAGCCTTAAATTTCACAGATGAAGGTAATTTACTAAGACAGTTAAATTGGGGGAAAATATATATACATATATATATATATATATATATATATATATATATATATATATATATATATATATATATATATATATATATATATATACATATACATATACATATATATATGTATGTATATACATATATATATATATATATATATATAAAATTAGAATATATTTCATGACAGTTTACATAATAAACACATAAGATATAAGCCAAACAATTGTCTGTTTCAAGTTTCTTGAATTTTATTAAAACATATTTATTCATATATTAGGCCTGACAGTTTGTTGACATCTAAAATGACAGTGATGCAATCACAACAGCACCTATACAAGTAAACCACACTTAAAGATTTGGATGAGGACAAAAACATCTTAAGAACTGCCACCAATTTGGACGCAACTTATTGAACTTGACCACTAGCAATTCATTGCATTTACGCAAAAGTAATTTAAGGTTGACCGTAAAGCAATGAAGAAAAAGTAGATAATGCTTTATGTTGATTAGAGCTGCTATGTTATTGCTATTCCTAATTTTTTTGCCTCTCTCATGTTTATTTAAATGATGACAAAATACATTTTGGGCTGTTTTGGAATGATAACTTATTCTTATAGGGCCCTGGGAAATTTTTAGTCTTTACAATTTGCTTCAGGTGTTCATTTACAAATACATCGACACATTGCCTGTAAATCTTCAAATTGCCTTGCCGCCCATGAAATTTCTCAAAAGGAGTCCAGAGACAATAAATTGTTAATGTTTTTCTCTGTTTTCCATTAGTTTTCATGCCTGTGCGGTCAATCATTACACAGCCAGCCTGGAGCCTGGTGACCCTCCTACTCAATTAACAATCTCCTGGACAGTGTTACTGTGTTTTGGCCGAAAGACTTGTGACCCTTCGCATTCATCCCGTAACCCCTCCTGGACGTACACTGACCTGCAGAAACTCAGATATGTTGGTCTGCGCCATGTTTGAAACATTTCAAAAAGGGAAAGAAAAAAAACATGTCATCTCCTGTTATGTAAAGCTGTAAGAGAGCATGTCAATCCCCAGAATACTACATGCAACATCTGGATTGTATTATTTTTATGGTGACAGCGGAAAAAATGTTGATATTGGTCCCAAGTAACTTTCATCTTATCTGGGGTGCATGCCACAGACAGACAGGGGGCTTTAAGCCTCTAATTGGCCTTTCCCCAGGGTATGGAGCCTGTCCCCACATCCCAGACATTCCCCCCTCTGCGCTCCATCTATGCTGCATCCCTGCCTCTTGTTGTGTTTTGCAGGAGATTGTAACAAACGGGTGTGAATGACTCCGGGGCACTGCCCCCGAGATGTTCAGCATTGACCTCCCCCAGTACCCCACTGTTTAACAGCTTCACATCTGGGCTGACCTGGACTGACCGTCTCCCCATCCATCCATCCACTCTGTGTACTACGTGCTCCCTCATTCAACCTTTGTTTATCAACTCTGAGATTTTGTCAGCAATGCAGAGCTTCTCAGAGAACAAGTCACGCTGGGCTCAGAATGTTCCCCTACGATGTGAAATTTTGTTTCTGCAATAGTGCATAATACACCTTGCTTTCATGTGAGTTTCAAAGTTACATTTTTTTTTTCAGGTTGTGCTTTTCTGTAATAGACACAAATTAAACCATTGTGCCATAATAAGGTCTGCGAGACCTCTGAAAGTAAAGAGATGATTTAGTTTTTTAAAAAGTTATTAAATTTTAAAGTCAGGACACAATGATTTGTACTTATCCTTCAAGACATCTGAAGAGTTCATTTGCCAGCTATATGTATGGGAAATCTTATATTCCTCAACTGTGTCCTGTCTCGAGGTGTCCACTTTAACCAAGCAATATTGATGCCATGAAGGATTTCACATTCCCAGAATTATTCCAATGTAAGTGTTAAGCATCATCAGGAAGGTCAGCATCCAGAGTATACTGAAAAAGTATCAACTCTCTTAGAAGAGTGGACCCTGCTTCCATTTCTTATTTGGTAAAAGTTCAACATGCATCTGGTTCAGCTGTGTGATTGGAGACAAAATTGTTATTCACCAGACAAGCTTACCTTATTCCAATGCTTCGGGTTCCAGTTGTGCCTCTTGTTTCACCATTGCAGGTGATTTCAGTGGTGGACAAAGCTCAACATGGCCATCCTAACAGTGGCCTACTCTAACTTCTCATATGTAGTCAACTTTGATCCATCGTATGCTTTCAGAACTTTGTATGATAAACTGCAAGACATTGCTTGCTGTTGATTCTCCTTGGACCACTTAGTTAACCACTCGGTGCTAGAACTGCTTCAGCACACCTGCTGAGATACTATTTTTGATGTTTACAAACATCATCTTTAAGAACTGACTGTGTTTTTCACTGCCTGACATGTCCTTTCTCTCAACTAATTTTTCTGCCTGTGGTTTTATGTAAGGTTTTTAAGTCAGTGCTATTAATATTATGTTTGCTTAATACTCCGGTAATGTCCTTGGATTTGTATTTTCTAACTTAATGAGCATTTAGAAACCAGAGGGAATCGCAGAGCTACAAAAATGTGGGTTTATCAAAAGAGTGAGTTATTTACCTATCTCTTCCTTCCTGTGTTTAGTTGGAGAGGATTACAGTGCGAGCAATGATGGAGTTCACTCCCAGGAAAACCCAGGAATAGCCCCCATCTTCAGCCCCCTTCCTCTCCACCCCCCTCGCCTTCTGCCTCAGCTCCCTGAGACGGCTGTGTTTACATTGTTTTGCACGGCTCAGGCCTAATGTACTATCTGTTTAATAGGCGGAGAGAGGCCTGTTTATAGAGAGGGGACCTTTTTAACAGAGGTGATGGGTTGGTAGGCCAGAGGGCAACACCAACTCATCTCACTTCCTGTTATCATTACTTCTCCTCTTACAGACAGATAGGTGCTTGGCTCACTCTGCTTTCTGCATTACTTATCCTTAATCGCCTCGCCATCCCGCTGGCTATGATTGTGCTCATTCTCCCTCCGCTGGATAATCAAGCAACACAAGAAGGCTCAATCAAGTTGCCTCATATTAAACCTCACCTGCTTCACTTCTCCACTCAATAGTAATTTGCATGTTCTGCATTTTAAGTGTTCTACTAAGCATCTTTCTACTAAATCTATATCTCAGCCCACTGAACTGAAACTTTTTAGCAATTGCTTTGGTGTTAATAGCTGCAGAATTATAGAGCAACAGCTCTCTGAATGTTAAAGGTGAGGGAATAAGATGGGCTCACGAGGGTTTTAATACGCCTAAACATTTTCTCTTGTACTTTAAAAGAGGCCTTTTTCTTTTGGCATTGCTCTGCATTGAGATGAAGTTTCATTTTCTGCATATGTGCATCTGCAGTTTTTGTTTTTGAACTGGCCTATATTGTTTACTGTGGCTCTTCAAGCTGCATAGTCAAAGCCCTTTGCGTCAAGATTTTTCTTCATGTGGCCCTGGGCCCCCCAACAACCACAAATGTGCATATGTTTTTAGGGTTCTGTAGCATTTGAAGTGAATGCTTTTCACAAACCTCAGCCAAAGTGAGCTTGTTTTTTGCTTTGTTTTTTTCTTTTCTCACACTTGCTCAGCCACACTTGCAAAGTGAAATGGTTGATGTTTTTTGGAGACCGTCCACACTGCTTTCCTCACTTGGATATACATCTTGACATTTTAGAACTCTTGTTTTGTTGAGTTGCATTGTCATCTCAAAGAGTTTTGGTGAGGTGGTCTAAAGAACTCGATCAGAAAAGGCTCCTAAAACTCTCACTAATACTCCTCCATCCCTGGTGAATCAGGTCAGTGTGGTCTGCTGACTTGGCCTCCTGGCGTCAGACTTCATTTGAGCACACTCCAACAACACACCACAGACTGGGGAAAATCCCACAATGCCTCACATTCACCCTTGGATTGTTAACAGTATAGGCCGTAGAAAAGGCTGACCATTTAGGAAGATGACACTGGGTGTCCAACGACCAAACAATACCCCACTGTTTCAGATGTAGTGAGCCAGAAAATCTTTTCACGTTTATATACCTTTGCACTGCTCTGTTTTTCTTTCTTTTCTTTTCTTTGTTGTTGTTGTTGCTGCTTTAGCACATCATTGCAGCTTTTTGCACATTGTTCTTCATTCATTACTGCACCCAGATATGCTGACTGGTAAATTTGGGTGCATGTACATGTAACCAGTCATGCATGCACATCCTTTAACTACTTACTCTGGTAACATTGTTTCAACTTCCTGTTGTCACAAAAAGGCCCTCTATCCCACCGACGAAAAGCTCCACCTCAGGACAGATTAGCTAACAGGTCATTTGTTACTACCTGCTGAGCAGAGGCCAGGGAAGGTCACAGCCCACAGGACATGCGTCTTTGTGTCAGTGTGTCTGATCTGAAATGGAGACAGAGGAACATTCCAGGACTTTCAAGTGTCCTTTGTGGCCACTGTTTGACTCAGATTAAAGGTTTTTAACCCAACTGAAGATTTCATTGTGATTGATCAGTCACTGCCACATAGATCAGTCACAACATTGAAACCAACTGTCTAATTTGTGTCAGTCCTCTGTGTGTCACTGTGACGTACAGAGAAATTGACTCTACCAACCTCTAAAATTGTGCCATGATAGTGCGAAGTGACAGAACTGTTTGCAACTGGCCTTCAGTCATTTAAGTTGTGAGTTTGAACTTTTACGGATTGTCTGTTGATTTTTTTTTTTCCATTTTTTCTGCAAACCTCAAACAGCTTTTGTATTAAGCTGCAGTGCCTTTCATGTTTCAGCTCCTTGATAACACAGTCAAAAGCATTTCAAGCAGTCCAACAGTGATCCAGCAATAGCTCTCTGTGGGACTTTACCTAAGAGGTCAGTTTTTGCGTCTCTTGGTTGTCGATTAGCCTCAATTCCCAAGAATTAAATTGCTGATTAGTAGGTTGTCCATCCTTGTGCCTGTTTTGCTTGGTACTGACCATTACACACTGAGGACAATCATAAGTCTTTTCTGGTTAGATTACATTTTAAACCAGAGATTACAGCCAGCACAAATTGGGTCTTGTGGAAGTCACTGATATCTCAATGCTTGATTAAATTGCCTGTTTCCGATAAGTCAAACTCAAGATTTGACTTTTCACCTTCTTCAAATGATTTTGTTGCAAGCTTGCTGTTAGTCTATTCACCTGTCAGTGGTCACCGGCCTGGTCATGAACTGCAGTGGGAACCTATTGTGACGAGTCAACCAGTGTGGTTATGTGGGTCACTGTGGCACAAACAGCACGCCGAAGTCAGTCCCACAAGTGTCTAATGACATCAAGGCCAGGACTGTTGGCAGGCCACTCGTCCTGTGGCTTGAATCGAGTCAGTATGGAAAGAACTTAACATATTTAGGAATTTATTCTTAAACAGGATTCCAAGCAATATGTTGGGGTTTTTTTCTTTCACCAAGAATAATTATACACCACTGACTTTATCTGCTACGTTTGTATCAGTGCCTAGGGACTGATAAATTAATCCATTGCTGGATCTTGCTGTATCAGCTTGACTTCAGTCATAGGTGAACACATGACAATCCTATCTGTCTGTGCTTGATTGTCTGATCTTGAAGATTCAGCCATGTGAATAGCGAATGTGCAAAACTTTCTTGTGTGTCCAAATAACTTACACATACAGTGATTTAAAAAAAATCAGCGTAGATTGGTAGTGCCATCTACTGCCACCAAAGAGCAAAGGCCAGAACTTAGTAAACAAAGACAAGTGGTGGTTGGAAGCAGGCATGCCCCTTCCCCTAAGGTCATATACCGATGATGGGACAAGGACTTCTCTTTGCTGCCACATGTAATTGTACCCATTTGAACCCCAGTCCACACCTCCCTCTCGCTCTACCCCCTCCCCCTTTGTTCACTGATGCCCACCCTGCAGTCTACCTTGTTACCCCCAGGGACTCACCCAGTCACCCATAGTGGATGAGACTGACTGGTCACCATAGTAACTAAGCGGTGAGGGTCACCCCAGGTCAATCAGAGACAGACTCTTGCCACCCTTGCTCTGTCATCAATTACTGATGCTTCCCTGGGGCTCTGCTCCACATGTAACCACATAGCTCAGCAGGCTGGGTCCAAATGGTTTTTGTGTGGGTCTAAGCGGGGCGTACCATTTGTTTCGTAGTTGTATCTGTTGCAGGGTCAGTCTCATCTTTATTAAAAGCTAAGTGAGGGTGCCACCTTTGACAGTGTTAAGAAACCAGCATGCCAAATGGATATGTCATGTTAGGGGGGGGGGGGGGAACTCAAGTCTGTCCCACAACCTGTTTAATGTTCCAGAGGCCTCTGACTTCCAAGGAAGGCTTTATTTGATTAACTGTCGATCGTTCACAGTGGAGCTGTTTTAGACAATCTGGCTGCGCTTCAACATTGTGGGAGTGTGTTCTTTGGAAGAGTGTGCTTTGCTTTATTTGAAGATCCGGAGTATGGTGACTCTAGTCCGCGCTAACCTTAGATGCTTCACGTTTATAGATTCTGACAACATTAACTGTATCTGGCTTGGAGCTCAGTTTTCAACATGGACTGGTATTTTCATTTCAGAGGAATGAAGTGAATAGAAAAATAAAGTGTGCGTGCGTGCGTGCGTGTCAAGTTTACCTTTTGTTTCTTATGTTTTTGAGTCATTTTATTTGTTTTATGGTGAAACGAAGGCACAGAGAACAGGTAGATACCCCACAAGGTCTTTGTGGGAGGATGGAGTTAATTAAATGACATTTTATCTTTATTCCTCCCTATTCATGCTTGCTTGAATTTTTTTTTCCTCGTTTGAGTGTCTTGTTTCTCCTCTTCCAAAGTCCTTCCTCCTTTCATATCAATATAATTTGTCTTGGGTTGGTTTGTACAAGTGTGCCTCATTAAATCTTTGTAGTATTTGTCTGGAGTAGAAAGGCGGATATGGTACGCAAGCAAAAAGCCACATGCTGAAACATACTAGAATCTGAGCGCCCATTCTGAATATGTGCACACTGAGGAAAAATTTGAAACTGGTTTTGTTAGAAATGCCTCAGAACTTCAGCCAAAATACAAAATGGGTTCTGTGCAAATAGGCAATTGCCCATACACTTTCTGGATGCAGTGCACAGAAAGTGATCGAAAAGACTAAAGCATTTTGTCTTTTGATTGGCCTGTTGAAAGATTTCCACTCCCCGTCATGGTGCAGACCAGCTGAAGCCAAAGTGGAGCCTGTCCAACATGCCACACGTTGTATTTTGTCCAATAGGAAAACTCGACTGAGTAACGTGAAAGAAAACCTCACTAATTCCTGTGTTTTCCCACTCCAGCTTTCATCTGAAGTGAACTCATATGCCCCAGTTTTTTTCTGCTATTGTTCTACACTCAGAGACACATGTGGGCCTGTTTGTCCCTCTGCTGTTTTCATGGAAATGGGAAAAGGAATAAAAGTAACCCAAATGAGCACCGACTCCCAACCGCTAATTATGAGCAAGGGGTGTGGGGCTTGTGGGGCTTGAAGGATGAGGAGGAGGAGGAGGAGGATGAGGAGGAGGAGGAGGAGGCCAGTTGCTCATACGCCCACCATGTGTCCGTTTCAGGCTCCATCTTGTCTTACCCACCATGTTTTCCCTTAGCTCGTCCTGAGTTGTTTGAGATGCTGTGTTATTGCTTTAATGTTGCTAGCTGTCACGTCTGTGTTGAGCTTCATCTGTTTAAATGTCAAAGCGCAGACATCTGCTTGAGGAACGCCATCCGTGGCAGCTAGTTTTATAGTTTTTACATGCTATGTGTTGTGTGTACAGGAGTCATGGTAAATTACAACTTGCTTCAGTCTGTGTGGTCATGTTTTTATTGAAGTTGTCATAATCTTTCGACTAATTTCCTGTTGTTCACTGTGGTTATTATGCGCTGCTTATAGTGAAAAATGAAGCGTTTGCTCAGATGACACATTGAGCACATACTACACATCTGGCTGAGAGGATCAGGAGTTCAAATGTCTACGTTCACACTGCACTTACCACCTCTCCACATCCTGTCTAAGTCCTAACTGTGCACAAGTCAAACTGCAGAATCAAATTTTTATTTTTGCAAGTTTGCAGGACTGTAGTCGGCTGACTCTGCCCATACTCTGTTCTGCTTGTAGTCTTTGCACACACAGAATGTTTCTGCCAGAATGATGGAACATATGGCCAAATAGAGCTATTTTTATGTCTGTTTACGAATAAATGCAAATTCCGCAAACTGTTTCATAATCTAAAAATAGACTTGTCTAAAGATCTTGTTCGATACAGAAGCTGTACTGTAAATCTTTCCCTGATTAAACTTATCATATTAAATTTATGCTGCAACTTTTGGGATTCTGACTCAGCTTCTAGTTAACAAGCGGTTATGCTGCAGAGCCCTCTATTGAATAATACTGGAAGTTATTTGCAGTATTATTTTTCAATTTTCATTCCCATTCATATCAGTACATGTGCTTGATACCCTATTCAGAATATTCAACACATGTTTGCTAAATGTTCTGCTAACACCTATAATGCTGACACATTATAATTATTTTGCATAATTATTTAAATAATTTGACATTATATGTTCCCAAATAGACAACAATGAACAGCTGTCTGGTTAGTTCAGCTGTATTCTTTTCCTGTCATTTTTCCAAATATATCATGTCTGCTCAATCCTTAAGCAATTACTCTCTGAAATACTTCAAAAAAGATATTTAAATTACTAAATGTTCATTAGCATTTACATTTACTTCTTGATTATTAGATTTTTGCTTTCTCATGCTTTTTTTTCATGACCATTAACACCCTCTGATACCATAGGATCCAAATAGGCTGAAAATGGAAATCTCATATACTATTGTTTTTAATCTCTCGGTTTATCACAGTAACAATTAAAAGTTTGCAAAGTTTCAGCACAGCTCGTATTTAAGATAGAAAATCAGGAAATCTATAAATGACAAAATTTTATTTCTGACATATTTTTGAAAGCTGAGTGCCTAATAGAAGTTTATCCATAGCTATGCTAAATACTAAACGTTTTGGAATTTCTGGAAATATAGGTTGATTAATTGTAGAATCTAGATCTAGATTATTCAGGATAAGGTGCACAGTTTTATACCTCAGTTGTAGGTAAACTCAGTTTCAAACAATAGAAATAAATGGATCATATTAGCTGAGTGGTATACTTCAGGTACTTCACCGGTCAGGCCATTAAGCCCTCAGTGACATTATTATTCTCACAGTCTTAGTGGTGTTTGGAGAAGCAGTACCTCTTTGCCAGTGTTATGTGTTTAGTTTTTGTTAAACAGTGAGGCCCTGCGCTGCATCACAGGATTCACAAACAGACAGACAAGGCATTAGTGATGTGTTTACCATCTGCTCAGGAAGGACAGACACGATGGGAGAGGATGAGGAAGAGAGATATTTTCACAGTGTACAAAGAGATAGGTTGCCAGGTGGTGATGGTGGAAGTGGTGGGCGGTGCCAGTAGACATCAACCATTACTTATCAAACAGGGTCACTCAAACATTGTCATACCTGCTGTGCTGCACTGTACCTTTTAACTGGTGGAAGAAAGAAAACAAGGCTTCTTCTGAGGCTGTTTTATGTAACTTATCCAGTCTGACAATGAGCAAAAACAGAGTGCACCTCAGACAAGCCATCAACACTAAGACACTCATTATTTGACGTAGGGACAGTTTGTAGAGATCAATTAGATGAGCAAACATGTTGTTGTTTATTTGACTGCGTAGGAGTAGAAGTTGATTTTAAGTGTTTTTTGGGGTTTTTGTTTTTGACGTTTGGAGGAGTCTTCTTCCTGGAGATACCAGTGTGAACAGGTGATGTCTGGTTAGGATAGGCAAGGAAGCCAGATTAAATAGATTGACCTCATTGTGTGCAGGTGAACAACTTGACACTACACACCATCAGCAGTCAGTAAATGTGAGAAACATCATCAAGCAGGAGAGTCTTCTCCCTGCCAGGTGACCCAAAATGCAAAAGGAGGAAAATTTACATGAACTGTGAGCAGAGTAAGAGGTGCAGATTGAGCCAGGATGGAGTAAGATTGAGTGTGTGAGTTTTCTCCAGCTTGAGTTGGTCAGGTAATCCATCCATGACCTCACTCCATGTCCAGCACTTCTTCAGCTCCCAGCTGTACAAGACTTTGTTACAAAACCTCAAGGGGAGCTGCTTTTTGATTTGTGTGCTAGTACTTGTGAGTTTTGGCAGTTCTGGTTTCGTCACAGCTGTAAGTTATGATTTCACAAAGTTGTGATAGCCCTGGATGAATTTTTATCATGTCAGAAGAGGTTAAGAATTTGTGTGATTTGGCCAGAGGAGCCTAATGTCTTCACAAGTTGAATGATCTGAGGTAAGGTATTCGATTCACTTGGGAATTGGGTTGAGAAATCTGGGAAAAGCAGGACTGTGATGGCGAGAATAATGCTTTGTGTGAAAGAAAAAAAAAAGAGAGGTGTTAGGCTGTATTATTGTTGTAGGCTTGTCGAGATGCCCCTCCTGGTAGTGTGTTTAAGCAGAGCTGTGGCTTTAAGGCTGTGGGAATGTTTGTGCAGTAGGAACCCTGGGTGATGTTGTTTGTATTGTTCTATTTCAGCCTGCGTGTTGAACCAGCGTCAGCAGGGTAGAACTGGGTTTCACACATGCATATACAAAGAGAAATCAACCATGCGCTGGTCACCCTGTCTGTCTCCGTCCTGACCCTCGACTCCTGTCCTCTCCATCAGCCCCCCCATTCTTGTTTGTGGTTATCGGTATTTGCCCCTTTTCATGAAATGTGGGTCAGCGCTCAAATGAATTGCCGAAGAAGAGATCCTGGTAAAGCCCTCTGATACTCAAAGTGTTATAACAGATGGAATTCATGCAGGGTGAGGGGTGTTAGTGTGCAGACATGTAGTCTGCAGACGGATTGCTGTGTGTCTGTGCTCTCATTCATTCTCGCCTGCGTGTTGTGTATACACCTTCAACTGTGACCCGTCGATAAACACGAGCAAAACACATACAGCTCCTGTTGACTCTATTTTGGCGTATGTACATTAGTAAGAGTGTGTTTGTCATGCATGACGTGCCTTCATGCACCTTGTGTTAACAGTGACATGCAAGTGTGACAGAGTGCCTCCTCATTTCTGATTACTTGCAGAAAGAGTGCTGTTTTCATGGCCTGCTCTAATTCAAAGCAGCTCTGGTCTTCTGCTTCAAAAAGGCCTGTTTATTCTGATTAAAAAAAAAGACTTTCTTCTCCAGTACTGGTTACCTGTACAGAGCGTATTGTGCGTTTGTCCATAGTCAGCTGAGCACCAGCACCCGGCACAAGCCAGATTGAGATGGATGAAAGGATGGATTCTCTTTGACATTTTCTGTGTGAATGGTAATGTCACATTTTATTTAACTGATCATTGAAATGAGACAGACGTCACAATTCTCTGCCAGATGGAGTTAAATTACTGACAAAGCTCATACATCCACGCGTACGTCCTCACTGCTCCCAGTCTGCATAGTTCAGTTTGAGGGTTAAGGATGGTTTGAATGCAGAGATTAAAAAAAAAAAAAAAAAACTTCAAGTTATTAAGAATGGATGTTTTGTCTCTCTCTCTCACTCACCTTATGATTGCATAACAATGTGTAGCATCCATATTTACTCCTGAGAACACAGCATTCAGTGTGAAGTTGCATATTTTTCTGCTCCTGTGAACAACCACACACAAGAAAATGCAATTCAGGAAAGACAAGAATGTTGTAGTGAAGTCTGATTGCATTATAATTGGCTTATTATAATAACAAAAACAAACTTTCACTTGTCCCTTAAATATTGGATGTTTTTCCCTGCAGTTCGTAAAACATGAAAAGAACAAACCTTTGTTCTTTTTTGTTTTATTTTTTCTCACAGGATCATTCATTGACATGCTGTGTTGTACATTTGTTTTCCTTCTTTTAAACTTAATTAACAGTTTTGGCTTTATTTTCCATGTATATTGTTTCTAACTTTTCGTTAATACAATTGAATATTAACAATTAATAGTTTTAATCAGATTAATCAAATGATTGCTGTGGATTAAATTTTAATGTATATTGATCATGTTTCGTTTTTCATGAGCTCACAGATTCAAGAAAGAAATGGATATATATGCACTTAATATTTTTATTACGCACCTTAACGGTTCAGGTTAACAAAAAACTGCTCTTTTTCAAAGCAAACATTTATTCACAGTAAAGGATCCTTGTTTCTCCTTTTTCATCACTTTGCATCAATGTGGTATTTTAAGTTGGAAGTGCTTCGTTGAAAAGAAAACTCCTTCCTGCAGAGTGTGCATAATATTTTATGTCGGTCGACTGTTCCAGCTTGGGGTTTCTTGTACTAAAATTTCCCATGGAACTGTGCGTTTGTGCATGTGAGGCAGCAATTCTACTTGGACAAACTGCATGAATGATTTTGAGTCATTCTGCGCTGCAGTTGAGTTAATTGCTTTAAATTTCTTTTATCAGATTAATCATGATGGTTTAATCTACATTAACACATTAATTTTGAAAACCCTAGAATATCTCACAACATGAACTCACATGAAATGTTAACTGTTCACCAAAGATATGAAGAGAAAAGCACAAAAATGATCTTACAATCGAACTATTTATAACTTTTTTGGTCTTTCATATTGAAACCTTGGATTTCTAGTTAGGAAAAATAATTAAACAAGGTTCTCATTAATTACGGTGTTCATTTCAATGACCTTTGCTGTTTAACTTCAGTTGACATTAAAAGCTCATTAGTAGGGCTCAGCTCACACAGTAATGTGCATAATGTTGATCAAATATGGGCGAGAAATGAGGTGGTCAGAGCTGCATCTGAGTCGTGGTTACACTCAGACTACTGTCTCTGCCTTGATAGCATCTCTCAGCGGAGGTCCCACTTCCCATCATTCCTCTATTTATTCCTGTGTTCGGTACATTTCTTTGAGGTCTTTTCAGATTTTTTTTCCTTTTTTTTTCCTTCTGTTGTTTACGAATGTTAGTTCAAATGTTCCAGCGCATCTTATTATTCATCCAGGTATGTATACTCAGGCACATCTGTGGGGAAATAGCAGGCTAGGACTTGTGTTCCAACATGCATCGATCCATCTAACCCCCCGAAAAGAAGAAGAAAAAAAAAAACATTCCCCCCAGTCCCCAGTCCAGGTCTATAATGAGCTTACTCTAAATGTTTAAGGAAGAGCAGCCATGTGTAGGCGTGTTTATCAGGATTCATAGCAAAGATATGCACAGATTGGCGGGAGCCTCCAGATTAGGATATAGACATTATTTACACACACATGCAACACACAGTTTTGACTTGCTAAGTTTCTGAACCTGCCGCTTTAAACCAGATGTGCTCTTTACCTCTTTTTCATTTAAAGCTACGCTGTATAAATACTCTGTTACCTCTGTGACCTCTGTGTTAATGTGAGGTCAGAAAACAACCCCCCCCCCCCCCCCCCCACCTCGCCATATGTGGCATGAGAATACATCTCAATGCACACGTATGCACACATCCCTCCTCTTTAGAGTGATACGGTGCACACCAGCTGTACTTCAGAGTAATGACTGACATCAGAGTACAGTGCTCAGTGGCGCAGCCTGCACTTTATCCCTGATGAGTCCCATGTTTTATCCAAACTTCACTGTAGAAACTCACCCATGACCAAGCTCACCGTTCCACTACAGCAGCCCACAAACAAAAAAGAAAAAAAAAGAAAAAAACTGACATGCTGCTTGGTTTCAAAAGCTTGCAGGGGCACAGTTGAGGTCGGCTATGCAAAATTCACAATCTGTCATCCACCTAGGATGCGGCTAATAGTTTGAAAATATCCAACAGTTTAACTGCAGCCCATTTCCTGTCTATTGAAGCCTTTTCCAGAATGGAGTTTTGGAGGGAATAAGAAGGGCAGAAATGATTCAATCTGTGGAAACTCAGCTCACTATTCCCAGACCCTGGCATGGTGCAACAGTGCCCCCTAATGATGAAGCCAGAAAAGATGTAAATGAGCCTCAAGCTCTCGAGCTGTCTCTTGTGCAAACCGACAACAACTTCAAACCCAATCTAAGCTTTTAACTATCACATAATACCTTCCTAAAATATGACAGGTGACAGTCAACAGCCATTACAGTTTTTAAGTTTGTATGACTACTCAGCCATAAGGAAGTCTTATCTTGAATTTGCCTCCATTTTTTGGGTTAACTGCACTCAATCCCCCATTTTGTGAATCTTCTCTCCCATATGCTGGACAGACGTTGGAATCAGAGTGGCTGTTTTGAGTTGCAGTTTCCACAATTCATGGTTCTCAAAATGTAAAGAAAGCGACAAAAAAAAAAAAAACAATCCTTCCCTTCTCGTTTTTGTGTACCGCCTCCCTGAGAAATAAAACCGTAAAAAGTTATGGCTGTAGTTGATGCTTTGTATCAGCTGGGGTTGTTTCATTCTTTTCTGTCTAGAAACCGTCTGTTTACCTCAGGATGTTTTCACCATGATGGAGCCTCCTGAGTCAATTAGTACTGGATGTAATGTACTATCCTTGGAAGTATTAGTGTGTGTGTGTACTTGTGACTGATTCATTTTCTCTCCGTGTGAGAAAAGTGCGGGAGGTTTTTACATGGCCCTGGGGTTTGCGGCTGCAGAGCTGCTCTCATCTGGTGAATTGCACCATAATCTGTTGCAGGCTATGCAGAAAAAAAGAAAGCCTCATTAATTCCCTTGTGTTTCCAAACACTTGGGGTGTACAAGATTCTAACAAATTTGCACAGTAAAAGCTTGAACACTTTCTACCTGTTTTTTCCTTTTTTTTTTTTTTTTTTTTTTTCCCCCTCGCCCAAGGGGAGCAGCTCTCCAAATTCACTGCAAGGTTCTTTGCCTGAGTGAGATAAGCAGGCGGGGTGTCGTGTGCCGGGCAGACAGAGTCCAGCCGCAGTGACCAGCATGTGGCTGGCTGGTGGTGACAGGGCGGAGTGCAGGGACTGTGGTGTTTCTGTGATTGTGTCCCACGTCTCCTCTAAATTGTAGCCCTGGAGCTTTGTGCCAAGCCAACCTTTGACACACAAAATGAAATGCAGATAAAAGAAAGAAAGATGCATGTGGAGACAGTGGATTAAAGGGGACAGAAGGTGAAACAGAAGCAGGCTGACACAAGTAACCGAGAGCTTTTGCATGTTCTGCTTATTCATCCGTATTAAAGCCAACCTTCGGCTGTGAGGCTTTGTGTGCAGGAATCCACTGATTTCCTTTCCTCTCAGTCCAGCATACAATACGATGACTGGGCCGCCCGATTGGGCAGATATGTGACACAACTCAGTCACCCACAAATATCCACTAACACTGTGTGGCGATTCAGGCCTTGTTTTAAACAAAGGATTTATGTCTCCCTGTTCCCACAAGCACAACAGGCATCACGCTGATTGAGCCAGTCCAGGGGTCACCTTACCTATAAGAGCTTTTCCATCAGTCCTCTGTGCTGTTTATCATCACATCTTTATGGTGGTCCTGTGAGTGCAGACTATGGAGTGCTGCTGCTTAAGAAGAGGCATGCAAACAAACAAAGTAAAAAAAAAAAAAACTAAATTCAGCTGCAAATACAGAAAAAAAAAACTTTAATACAGAAGCAGTCTGAAAGCAGCAGTGGGAAAAAAAACTAATATTTCCAGAAATTCCACAGAAACCCATGGATCTGGTCAGGGACAGTGACTCAAGAAGTTGACACTTGAAGTTTAACATCTGTCTACAGTGAGCCATTATGACATTTCCTGTTCATGTGAAATCTGCTTATTTTAAAATTGCTTTCTTTTGCAGTTAACAATTAAATAACCTTGCAAATCATTTTATTTGGAAAATGTGAAAATGTCACTGTATAGTAATAGTTACTGAGGACTCCAGATTATTGTTTCATCTAGATATCAGCAGCAATGCCACCACAAATATTAAATCTCACTTCATAAAGCAGTTTTTGGACACCACTGATGGATTTCAATCCAATTATTCACTGCTGTGGTAACAACAAACATGTGCTCTAGTTATTTCTCATTCCAGCTTTTCAGTGTCTTTTGAAGTATTTGTGGCTGGATTTGATTGTGGTTTCAAATAGTCTAATATATTAATGTGCCATAATTTTATACTTGAGGCATGCATGAGTTGACTGATAGACAATTTCATTGGGTACTAATGGGTTTGTTGAAAATAATGTTCTTGTCTGTTTTCATTCAAGCTGTGTTTTTAGTCAGCAGATCACCAGAAGAAGAGAGAAATTCCAGCAGTTACTCAGTGTAGCAATACATATAGTGAACGTCTCCAATAATTCTCTCTAATTGCAGTTGTGCATCCTTCTGCATACAGCCCTTTTAGCACTTAGCTTTGTGCAACAGTTTGTGGAAATGCCACTTAACAGATGGGCGTCTTTGGAAAATCCTTGTGACAGTTTTAGAATAGAAACACCTTAGACTCACAAAAAGCGGCAGCAGGACAAAATGTTTGGCTTACATTAGTAGGGACTGAGTGAAGTTGCTGAAAAGCAAGGGCAGATGACAGAGACAAATAAGTGTAAACATCTGTAGAAACTGCAGTATTTTTTGCAGTTTGGTCCCTTGTCCACGTACGTACCTCAGGATAGATGTTACAGTTACCACAATCTCAGAAAAGTAATTGAATCTGGTGATGTTGACTGATCAAACACTTGTTTCAATAATGTTCAATTTTCATTATCTAATTTCCATTAAAGCTCAAAAGCCAGAAGCTTAATTAGTCTCACTTAAATTATTGTTTCAAATATGGAGATTAAAGAAAACAAAAGTCAAAGTGCTTAGAGTTGACAGCTTATACTCACTACTGATTTTTCACTATTCATGTGAGCCTGTGTCGCTCGTCTCTTGTGTTTAGACACCGATTTCCGCTCCCTTGTTAAAGGCCTGAAACACTGTCTGTACCTTTCACACAAGTCAGAATAATGGCTGTTAAAAGAGATCCGGATATAAACTTCATTTTTCCATTCTCCCTCAACTTGAGGCAAATTTTCCATCTTTCTTCTTTTTTTTTTTTTTTTTTTTTTTTTGCGGACCCATTCCTGCTATCTGATGTTCTCGTCTCTGCAGGTTACACTGAGCATGTGTCTTTGCTGAGACGTGTGCAATTGTGCTGGCGGGCTCAGACAAGACGCATTCATTAACGAGATGCCTGTCAGAGCATTTGTGAGTTTGAAGTTTTAGTGTTTACAGATTCAAGATCCTGCCAGTCTCTGACAGAGTGAAGAGCCACTTGTTTGTCTCTCTGCTGTTCTTCTACAAATCAATCGAACGCTTACAAACATAATTTAGAGCCACAGTTTTTCTGCTGTCTTCTCGCATGAAGATTCATTATCTATTTTGTTTTGGAAGGCTTGCTTGTCTTCATTCCAGCTTTGCTTGTTGTTGTTTGTGCATGCAAATTGGATGTAATTGTGATAGGTAAATGCTACCTGGAGTCTTTGGTGGAATGAAACAACTGACCTATGGCCAACTGTGTTCATGCTCCCACAAGGACAAGCACCTCCAGTGCCCGCCTCCTCCCTCTGCCCTCAGGCCCAGAAAAAGGTTCATTGTGCAGGCAAGGAGCAATCCAGCTGAGGCCTGGTTCTGGTTAGTGTGCAGAGCTGCATCTGAAATGCTCACCTTCCTCCAGGGTTAGCATCTGGAGCTGGTTTCCTGTTCAGGCTGTGCTGGGCATAGGCGGAGTTTGGCCCAGCTCTGTGATTGGGCAAGATTGAGCCTTTATGGACCCCAGGATGGCTTGGATTGCCAAACAGTAATCTGTCAATCACTGGTATTCACATCCAAACCATACTGTAATACAGGGGAGAAAAGCCTATGATTGGTTAAAAAAAATATAATGTCAGAGCAAGAAGCCATGGATGCTTCAGTCTTTGACCAATAGCGAACCAGCAAAGTTAACATCAGCCAATCTGCAGAGGACGTTCAGAGAACAAAGACTGGCTTTTTATTTTTATTTAAAGTCTCTTTTTTTTCTTTTCTTTCTTTGTGATAACAAACTTTCTGGTAATTTAAACTAATGACTTTGTCCTAGTAATTGCAAGTCCTAAAATTAGCATTGTTTTGATAGAGTAATGTCATTGTTATTTTATAATTGTGCATAATGGCTGCATTAGAGCATGGCAGTAGAGCAGCAGTGAATTCAGTAATTGTCTATAATAATAATGATACTAGCTTCCTGTGATTACGGTAGTGGTGCTGTAGTTAAGGCCCTGCCACCTTCTTCAAATCTGTTTTGAGTTTGGAGTCCACATTACTTTAAATTATTTAGGGAAAAAGGAGGAAAAAAAACTGTATTTATACATAAATTGTCATGAAAGGAAATGCTGTTATGCTAGATGCTTGATAATTTAACGACAAGAAAAAAATCATACTAATGGACTTCGATGATTCATTTCAGGCCATTAAGCTGTTAGCGTATAGTAACAAAATCCAACAAGAAAATATAGTTTTTGCTCAGGATAGCATTTAAATCACTGTAAAAACGTTCACATTTCAGCTAAAAATGATTTTTGAACTGTATATTCTAAGTGATAGCAAGTTCCTTAGATGAAACACATGAGATCTGAATGAGGTACTCTGATTTTCTGCATAGCAGCATGTCACGCATACTGTCTTGTGCTCTGTGGTGTTCACAGAAGCGCACAGTGATCTGCCACTTTTCTCAGTGAGCCTGTGTGCCAGCGCTGTGAGTCGGGCATTGTAGAAAGTTTAACTTCAGAGCTGGAAAGAGCTTTAGTCAGTCTTCCCACTCGACTTCACTCTCTTTTCTGTACCAAAGACTTCCATTTCCTGCTCTGGCGCCATGGCATGCAGCTGACAGCAGCTTTTATAGATCTCTTGAAGGGACCCAGTTTCAGTCCACGTCCCCTCAAGCACATGAAAACATACTGCACAGCACACTGTTTATGCACAGTTAGTGAAGGACACTGTAGCACATTTGTGTAAAGTACGAATGAAGGTGCAGATTATAAGACCTAAAAATATCAAAGTTCCTGCAGTGTTTAAATCACAGGAAACTTTATGTCTATAACTGACTATATATAGGTAATCACAGGGGAGGTACTGAGTATAAAGATAGATAAAGATTAGATAAACTTTAATCCTACTGAAATATTTTAATTTCCAGCCAGCTTGGATAACATTGAACCCCCCATAGGGGCTAATATTAATTCACGAGTACAGAATCAGGAGTCACAATACGCCATGCCAGTCCATCACAAGGCAAATATAGAGAAAGACAGCCAGCCATACACCTTTCAGACCTATGGTGATTTTAAAAAAATGCATGTAGGTTACATACGCACAGGAAGAAAATACAAACTTCACACAGAAAAGCCCCAGAGCCCATGTGAGGTAACACTGGTAACCACTACACCACCATACTGTCCACAAACCATACAAAGAACACTAAATGCTTTTTTTCTCCCAAAGGGCTGCAGCCTGAGAACAGTCTACAATGAGAAGATTAAAGAAGAAAAAAAATCCTTTTTTGCTTCCATTATTGAAGCTCATATAACCACAGAGATAAAAGAAGGAAGTGTTGTGCCACAAATTACAAGGCAGTATTATTGTAAACTGAAAAATGTGCTGTAAAAACTGGGATTCGCTGCAGAAATAGCATGAACCTACTGAATGATGCTTACTATAGTCTACACATCTGTGACTAGCCAACTATTGCAAAAGGTGGATCCACACTTGAATATGTTGTTTAATGGTTAAGTTTTTGCAAATAACTTTTCAAAGTTTTTTTTTTTTTTTAATCTAATGCCAAACATGCATGAGGGAAGGTATTTTTCATTGGTTTGTAATTTTGGTCACAAGGTCGAAGGCTGAAAAGAGCAAAATGGCTACAGTTGATTATATAAAGTGTTTGCACTCGGAGGTCCAGGATGCAACAAAAGTTCAGGCTTTCAGTGAAAGAATTCTTGACAAATGATGTGGGGTCCCAGAGTCCCTCCAGAGCTTCTCTTTCAGCGCCTCTTCTGTCCAATGCCCCACAGCGAGGGCTCTCTGTGCCAAACTCACAAGCGAACAGATACTCCTCAATCCACTTTTGGTCAAAGTGAAAATACCATTTCTTGACAATGGCTTGCTTTCTTTTTTTTTTTTTTCTTTTCTTGCGACTCTGAGGATGAGATTGACATTATCCTGGACATTTTGAAATTGAATTGTTGGCGATGAACCGCTTTTCAACCTGAGATGTGAAAAAGAAAATCCTCGCAGTCATTTGCTTCACAAGCAAAAAGAACAAGGCAAAGATCCCAAACATTGTTTGGCAGTTCAGAATGAGTACAACTTGGAGAGGTATCTGATTTCACAATGAAGAAGAATAATGTGTGCCGAGATTGTGTTTGAATGGTCCCTGGGGGTGAGTAGTTGGCGGGCGTGTGAGCCAGAAAGGGGCGTTGCTGGAGTGAATAAGCTAGCAAACACGGGATCCTGTGATTCCTCGTAATATGCGTGGTTACGACTGATCGTTACTCCCCAGCAGGCTCCTTTCCCTGCTATTTTTTATTGATATCAAGCAAACATCATCTTATGAACTTTTATTCATAGATTCTGGACACTGAGAGTCTCAACAACAGTCACTTAAATTGTCCTGATGTTTTCATTAATGTCCACAGTGACACTCCTCTCACTGAAGAAAGACTTCACTTCAGGCTCTACATCTTGAGGGAGAGTCTGTCTGTGGCTTTGGCTCTCTCATCTCTGGACTGTTTTGCATCTTTGGCTCCGTAAAGAGTTCTCGTGAGTCAGACACAGGATCCCCCCAGTGGGCCCACCACGGTGTCCTTAGCCCCTCGTTCTGGAAGTCTGTTTGTCTTGGTAAGGGGAACACAAAGCTCTTCACAAAGGAATCCCTCGTTAAAATGAAATATATCTACCGGGGACGTGCATAGCTCCATTCGACACAAACATGCTGTCCTCTGTCAACAATCATTCTCTTTATGCTATCATCTGAAGTTCAGCTCCTCATGTAATATCTCTGTATCTTTGCGAGCTATTTTTCTTCCCTGCTTTATTTTTCACTTTCCCCCTCCACTCAGTGACCCTGCTGACTGCTGCCCCCACCCCTGCCCCTATTTTTCATTTGAATTTCATGCTGTTCATCAGACGGATGAGCCCCACGCCCTTGTTTTATAGCTCTGTGAGCTCACCCCAGTTGTGAATGTGGCCAGAGCTCTGTGAACGATCCCCTGATCTACAGCACGTTGTACTGGACCATCATCTAACCATCTCCAAGAACTCACTGTTCAGAGCTGCTCAGACAACCTCGCATAAAACAGGTCACTGCTCCAAAGAATCGCCACAAATGTTGGCTTTGTGAGCTTGTTTGTGTTTGTGCGAGACACAGTATGGGAAAGAGGGAGGGAGAGAAGGCAGTAACAGTGTCGTGCACTGTGCTACCCGCGCAAATCCAACCAAAGAATGAAAGAAAATTAAGCGTTACCTCAGCCACTCACAAGTCTGTGAAATTAGCAAATGGAACGGTGAGCTCATTCACACTGTGCTCATGATTTAAACACTCACAATTTTCATGCTTCTAGAAACAAATGCTGTAACCCAAACGAATGTGCGCTAATGACAAGATAATATTCAAGACCTTTCATTTATATATACTTTTGTTTTTTTAATTGTCTTCTGGACTTTGTGATAGTGCACAAAAATTCCGGTAAAATTGTCATATCCTTCAAGTGAAATTTAATCAAAAGTACATAGCAGATTGACAAAAACATTAAAAGCAGAAAACAGCTACGGCACTTTTCTCAGGCATACACACACATATTCATACGCAAAGCAATGCACCAAGCACCAATGACTCGGGATGTCCCTGCTGGCGGGCTACATGGTGGAGTCAGATCAACACTGGACCTTTTTGTGCTGAAATTGCATGTTCTTCCTGAGGTCCTCTCTAAGTAACCAACAGCATGCGTGCGAGGCTGAATAAACTGAACAAAATAAACTGAAAAATTCTGGAACTCCCACTTTAATAAATCAATTAAAGGAAAATTATAATGGGGAAAATAAGATATATCACTATTTAGAATGAAAATCAGAAGAATAATGGCATGATTACAAATATCTCATAAAGAGCTGTTGGATGTGCTGCTTCTTTCTCATATTGAAATGCAAACACACCCATTATGCCGTCCTGCGTTGCAAAATGGTATGAACACATACGTATTACATTTTGGATCGGCTGGTTAGCCTGCTAGCCTGAACGTAGCAGTAGCTAGACTGAAATGTTATCGTGAGTGCTGTTTGCTCAGATCTGTGTGTTGTGTTGTGTGTGTCGCAGGCTTTAGGAGATTCTAACTTCCCTGCTGTGCTGAGGCAGCTGCTGCCTTTGATGAAGCCCCGCGGAGGTGAGGACAGCTCGGCCTCGGGGTCGAGGCTCGGGGAGGACGAGTGCGGACCCGATGAGCTGATCCTCCTGCTGGTCTATCTGTACTCCCTTGCTGATGAAGCACAGCCTGTGGATGAGGAAGAGCAGGAGGAGGAACTGGAGAAGCTGGAGAGGGAGCTGATCGGAGCCCTCACCCTAGTGATCATCCGAGAGACGGAGCTCAGCCCGTTGCTCCAGAAACTTACCGGTAAGTGAGAGAGAGAGTTAATGCATAAACAACATCATCATCATCATCATCATCACTTTCAGGAGGCAGCTCAGTTTGATAGATATGCTGTGAGAAAGTGTGAGCAGCTGATTGTTTATTTCCCATCTCTCTGCCTCCATTGCTGCTAATCAGGAGATATTTATCACAGTCTTCACACCTCATCTTTCTTTTGCACTCCATGTGTCACACTCTCCCGTGAACTCACACACTTTTGAGTCAGCTACACAAATAGTTGAGTGTGGGAAGGTTTGACCTTTGTGCATACAGATAAGTGTGAGAGAGAGAAATTATCCTTCAGTGTAATCCCCACTGGTCCTCCAACTATATTATTTACCTGTAAACTGTGCAGCTCTTAGAAACTCCTTTACTTGTGGCACAAAGTCTAATAAGCACCTTTGTGTGTGTCTGTATGTGTTTTTTGGTCTCTTTGGTTTGGGTGTGCGCGAGACCCTGTTGCTGGTTCAGCTGAGCTGGTAACTGTGTGGTAGAGCAGATGAAGGCCAGCTCTTAGGATGAATTAACCATCTACCTCCACACCACAGCCAGCTGCACCTCCCAGAGTAATAGCGTCTTTAACCTTGAGCCTTGACACACATGGTTTCCTCCCCTGCCACATAGTTCATAATTAGTCCTACTTTTAGTTTTGGCCCACTCTATACCTTTGGACACACCCTGAAATAATACACTGCTATTAGGGGTTTCATCTCGTATCACAAGTAGGCCTTTTTAGAATATATAGGGTTGGTAAACTCGTGTGAAGTACAAATAAAAATTGTTGATTCCACTTGCATGCTGTTGCATTATCTCTCTCTCTTTCTCACTCTCACTCTCTCTCTCTCTCTCTCTCTCTCTCTCTCTCTCTCTCTCTCTCTCTCTCTCTCTCAGTCTTTCTTTCTTCCTGTTCCACTTGGCCCAGTGCAGTTTGGAATCAGGGCCTTTTGGCAGGCACAGACCATGAGATGTGGCTCATGTTAAAAATCCAGCCCTCTGTTATAAACACTTCTTTGGAAATTAGCCTGTCGTGGAGTGCCAGGTGTGTTTCACACAGAAACAACGATGTGTGCGTGTGCACGCCAGTCTCACCCATTCAGACATTTTTGGCAGCCCCCATCTACCCGTCGTGTGTGTGTGGGCTCGCGGGGGGTTGTGTGTGTGTGTGCACGCGCGCACGCAAATATATATATACAAGTGTCTGCGAAAGGGGTTTCATGGCAGCTGATGAAGTGCTTGGCAGTGGTAACTTGAGGCGGGAGGTCGTTTCTGTCTCAGAATCCAGAGCAAAACATTGATTGTGACATTCGCCCCAATTAAAGGAGTCAAATAGAAACCAGACGCTGAATGAAACCTGGTCGCCATGAGAACAATGTTTATTCAGATTCCTCCATTTTGTTCTCCGTGGCTACAGTAAGCAGACTGAGCTTCGCTTACACTCTACAGATACTTTGGAGGCGTGCACAAGCAGGGTGCAAAAACAGAAAAAGAGAGAAGGTAATGAAAACTCAGTTCAGGACAGACTTCATGATGAGTTAATTCAACACACCCGACCCTACTAACTACCTCCTCCTGGGAACTTAATTAAAGAACATCTTCAGGAAGTAGTGCTCCTCAGACTACACTGTTGATGTGTTTTCTGTTCCATGTTTTCCTTTAACTTGAGTGGACTTTCATTTCCTTTAGAGTAGCCTCAAACTTGTCCGACCTCACTGCTTTCAAATGTAACACAGACAGCTGGCGTGTGTCTCAAGAGCTAAAGGAGCATTGTTGGAGTAATATGCTTCAGTTAGCAGCAACTAGTTCTTTGTTACATAATCCACGAGGCAGAGAGCGTTATTTATAGCCATAGTGTTCATGGGGGCGTGCTAAGTTTTTCACTCAGGTGAATTTTAACCTGTAAATTAAAGATGCTGATATTACACCTTCTTGCCAAACGCTGGTCTTTGAGAGGGGGGTGAGTGTATTCAGAATGGATTAAGCAGGCTGTTAACTAAGACAGCTGTTGCACCACTCAGTGTCTTTATTGCCTCTTCGATTGAAGTTATGTTTATGGTCAGGTTACATCTTTTAGGCACACTGTAAAGTCATGTGCAAAAGAATACCTGCTGGGGATTGTGGTTTTGTTAGATGTCTATTAACCATAAAAAAATTGATTGTGTCTGAAAAAGCACCCATTATCCATAAGGTCGTTTGTACAATATGAATAAAACTCACGCTGAACAGCTGTTGTGACATATGATCTGCAGCATGGCTTTCACAACAATTTGTACTTAATAACTGTAGTTTAATGTTTAGCAGTGGAATTCCTTCATTGTGCAAGTCAATCACAGTGAGCTGTGACAGCATGTGCTTTTGAAGCCGGTCAATCACTGAATCTGGTCCACTTAGAGCTCTTTGTTGCAGTTCAGTTGATGTCTGATTGACATCTGAACACAACATGTTGTGTTTGTTGTCTCTTTGAAGGGCGGATCTCTTTTTTTTTTTTTCTCCCTTATTTTTTTCTGTTTGCTTGTTTTGAAGTAACCCCGGGTTCAGATAACAGTCGCACTTCCTCTTATGAACTGTAAAAGGGTTCATTTTCATGAAGCCAAACATATGAAAGCATCATCTTGTTCAAACTCTTGATTTTTTAGGCCCTACAGTGGTCTTTTCTAGTAACTTTCATGGATAATTACTTTAAGGTTTAATGTGTATTGCTTCACAACACATAAATATAAAGTTTATAATTATAACATGAAGTCTTTATTGTTATACATTAATTACTTTGATCTTACAGTGCTGTGAATGTTGAATGTGGACTAATTCGACTTATGAAATATTTACTACTATTGTACCGTCATGGCACCATGTACGGTACTGTCTTTTTTTAACAAAATATAAAGTGACCGCTAACAAGTTTTATTGAGGAAACTGTGACAACAAGAAGGCAGAACACAAGATCTGCTTTTCCAAACCCAGAAGTGATTGTGTGTGAACAGGCAGCATTAAATCTGTGTGTTTGGTACACCTTAATTTTCACACCCAACTTTGGAAGATCAATGCAGCCTTAACAAGTACTGCAATATCTCCCACTATCAGGAATTAACTACAGATTATACATTTGTGGTTTTCACTTTGTGACTTTTTCTCACTGTCTGTGTTTATATGTTGTATTTTTATAACATACATCTCAGTATGTGTGTGTATTGTTGTCTTAGGCTAAACCTGTGATTAAAGAGCCGCACAGTATTTATCTAAGAAAATGGTTCCGCTTATTGCAGACTGGGAAATGAACTCTTAAACCAAACACTCCACAGCCAACACCACATGTGGAAGGAGCCGCATTGGTGGCGGGCAACACAGCAACATTGGTTGAAACCATGGGATTGGCTACAGTGCCCTGGCCCTCGTAAAAACCTGACTCCCGATTGGCCACTGGAAGGAGGTTGTATGGAGAGCATGGGCGCGGCGTGTGTGATGTGTGCAGGTTGCAAATAGCTCCCAGCAGTTACTGTTAATCCCTCATTCAGTTGTGGCGAAGACTACATAGAACTTTGGTGAAGTGAGCGAAAATTAGTTTTCCTCGGGCTGCTTTATGGATGTGTTTCCTGTTAGCCTCGTTGGATGTCGGTTTTCTTTGGTTCAGAATCAAAAGTCTCCTCCCTTATTTTGAATGTTTCCTTCACTTTTTCTCAGCAATGTAGGACAGTGGACCAAGAAAGAAAGCAAGCCAGGCCAAATGTTCAGAAATGTTCACCCGAGCACACGCAGATAGCTCTAGATGATGGATCATAGTGTGTCTGTAGTCATGTCAGAACGTGGGTGTGCCGCCTCAATGGTGAGAATGTGAAGATTTACTCGTGGTGGTGAGAGAGGAAAGTTTAAAGGCCATTAAATGTCTAGAAGAGCAAAACCTGAAATTCAACTGGAGTCCTAGTTTTTTGCACTGTTCTCTCTGTGTCTGTCTCTCATTCTGTGTCACATTGGGTTTGTTATTCATCCTGTCAGTGGGGTGTGTGCGGGGCAAGGAAGAGGCGAGCGGCGGGAGAGTCGGACCTCCCCAACGCTGCTGTTTGGGTTGGCACAGCAACATGGGCCAGCCAAGGGACATGAAAGGGATCGCACATAACTCTGGCCACCAAGTCTCCGTCTGTCCACTTTTAAACTTTTCTTCTCTCTTTTTTTTAATATTTCTTTTTCCATTTTTGCCCGTCTTGCAATTTTATACCTCCTCTCCTCTTTCCAAAGCCCCTAAAGCAGCGAGCTGGTTGCATGGGGTGGGGGGGAAATAGAGCAGAAGTTAGTCAAATAATTGCGCCTGATTAACTATATTCCTCCTGTTCCTCTGTGTTTATGAAATTACTTCCAATTATTTCTAATTGCTAGTCTTTCTTTACTTCCTCCTCTGTTGTGCAGATACACACAGACACACTTTGCATGTATGAGGTGGAAAGTGTAAACCCCGGGGTGGACGAAGCAGCCAGTGGCATTGTTCTCTCCGGTTCACTCCATCAGATAAGATGATGACATGGAACTCAAGCTTTAATTAACAGAAGCTAATCAGCTCCTTACTGCCGGGCCCAGGCTCCCCTGGCTAGCATGCGGGGCCACACACCAAGTCATGATCAGCCTCCTGGCGGTGCACACTACACAAGTCTGTCACCAAGTGAGCACTGTGGGCATTTCTCATTAATGTCCCCTCACAGTGCAGTGTCTTCTTCCTCTTCAGGAAAACGGACAGTCGGACAACTTTAGGAGGAAATAACGTCACCATGCAATCAAAAATCTGTCTTCTGATATGACATAAAGAGGAAAGGAGAGATAACTTATATACTGTTTTAGTCATAAACTTCAGGACCATTTCTTTCAGGATTTACTCCCATTTCTAGTGTGTATGCAGCTATGCAGCATTATCCAAAGTTTGTGCAAGCACATAATGCAGCTGTGGTCAGTGGAAACCTAATAGGACGTTAATGAGATTCCCTGTCTTTGTACATATACATAAAGTGTGGTTTTACATGAAGGTAGCGCCAGAAGAAGGTACCAGTTTCAAGATGTGTTGATAAAAGTTTGCTCAATGTGCAGTTCTTTGATCCTTGTGGACAAATTCACAGCATCCGTAAACTTTGCACTTAATAGTTTTCAATAAAGTTTCATAATTGCGTGGACAACACTTGTGAAAATACTGACAAAATAAAATCACATTTGGCATTGATATCCATACATTTTTGGAGCCAGTTCCAGCTAACTATAGATGAAGGTCTCTAGTAAATCATGGCCCAAATACAGAGAGATGGACAACCTCTCAAACTCATGTTCACACCAAATTGCAATTTAAAACCCAAAACCCGAAAAGTCTCATGGACGAACAGAGAGAACATGCAAACACATAGAAAGGCCCAGCGTTACCTCACATCCTTAAGTTTCTTTATGGCAAACTGCTAATCACTTCATCACAGTGCAACCCCCCCCCCCCCCCCCCCTTTTTTTTTTTTTTTTGTTTTTGATCATGAAGTCAAAATAAACAAACAGTGGACAGGACAGATGATGCTCTTTGTCAGTAAGTCACTTCTGAAGGCTTCTTCTTGAGGTAAAACACTGAAACAAACATTACTTTTATTCACTGATGGGACAGTGCATTGTGCTTTAAACACAGAAACAAGAAGTGGTACCTGTGCTGTTATACCGGGTTCAGATAAACCAGCTCAGATCGCTGCAGCTATGGCTAGTCGGGTGGATTTCACACAGCAGAGCCAGTGTGTAGTTTACACCTCTGTTTGCTTTATGGAGTGTGTTAGCGCTCAGCAGAGAATTCCTCTGCTTGTTATTTATGACAGGAAATGCACATCATAAAAGGCTCGTAAGCACTTATATCTCCGCCGGGAATTGGACTTGTCGAATGAAAAAAGACACTGTTGTGATCCCTCAAAGATTTGCAGATACATACACACGCTTTCGTTTAACTAAGCGAGAGCTGAAACACATACCAGACATACAGCGCACGGGCCAGCTCCAGAGGGACCCCGAGTGAGACGGCGGCCCCTGGCCCCTGCACACGCGTGAGTGCAGGCGGGGGTCGGCAGCTGACCCTTAGAGGGAGGGTCGGCAGAGGAGCCGCGACAGCTCTACTTGCCCGTCTCTCTCGCCTGTAGTGAAGACACTCCTCATGTAAAACATTCCTCTCCATCCCGTACAATGCATTATGGGTTTTGGCTCTCGGGCTGCAGCAGACTTTATAGAGAGTGATAAAATATGCTTTTTTGTTTGCATTTCTGCGTCTGTACTTCCTGTAGTCTGATGAACGCAGAGCCACACTTTTCAGCTCCACAAGTATTTTGAATTGAAAGGATGTAAAAATGAGGCTCACTGTGTGTGAGAGAGTGTCTTTTTTCTTTGTTTTGCTTTTCCTTTCTTTCTTTTTTTAAGCAGACCCACTTGGTTTTACAGTATATCTGCGTTTTATCTGTTAGTGCGGAAGAACTTGTTTACATTTCAGATTCCAGAAAGCAGTGAAAGATGACCTGTCCTAATGTACCCGCTTTCCTCCCCGAACTGTCCCCTCTGGGCTTTTTTTTTGTAATCACCCCCCTCAGACAGCCTTCCTGTGTAACTTCCTTCATTTTGGGTATTAATTCAAAAAGAAAACTAAATAAAAAAAAATAGTTAGAGAGAGAGTCATACATTGTGGTGCCATTTGAATCTAATGCTAAAGCAATCAACTTTTATAACGTATTGTGATTTTTTTAAATGTTTTTAAGATCATGATATATTTTTAATAGAGGCTGTTGATATTTATAGGGGAGTAAGCTTAAATCTCCTGTAAGTTGTATGCTTTTAATTTGAAATATCCGACGGTCTACAGCATTTCATTCAGGTGACGACTGTGTTTTGCTGGTGTTGATCCCAGCTGATGGAGAGGGAATGCAGGGCACACCATGGAGGGAGAGAGGGAGAGAGAGAGAACCCACCCATGCAAAGAAATAACATGCAAACTCCACACAGAAAGGAACCAAAGCCCTCCCATTCTCACAATGATTCAAGGGTACTAAATACTGCCTAACTATTTTTGCACTGTTTTCTTATTATAATGTGAACATTTTCATTTTGGATTTATTCATGATCAATCATTCTGCTGTCACATCACAATGTTTCTCTCTGTTATCTAATATCAATAAAGCTGACGCACAGTATGTCAGTGTTCCAGCATGTTCCCTAAGTGCCTAGTTATTTCAAAAACATTTTTACAAATAGGAATATTGTATTATGTTGTTGGACATGTATAATGTGCATTGGAATAAGTCTTGACCTTGAGCGCCGTGAAGGGATGTAGGCTGTAGCAGGAAGTGCATCCAGAGTAAAGTCCAAGGTGAAAGTTCCAATGACTTGTTGTGGTGACCGCTGTTAAACAGCAGCAGTTGACGGTTCAATCATACACCACCACTGATTTCAATTAATGCCTTTTAGAATTTAAAAAAACAAAGTTGCTTCATCTGTTTTGCAAAGTGTAGAATTTTATTGTATCAAACCACAAGCAAATGCAGCGCAGTTGTGAGCTGGCCCCTTAAGTTTTTGAAACATGATTCACACATAAAAACATAAACGGCCTAATTTTAGTCCAGTGTGGTTGAATTGCTCAGTTGGAACAGGTCATGTGTGGCCCTTCCAAAGTTTAATTGAATTGCACATCATTTTCTTGGCATGTCTCACAGAGTTCAACATTTTCTCTGCATGTAGACAGTCATCATCATTTTGTGTTTTTTTTTCATGGTAGAAGCGACCGGCCTCAGTTTAGCGATGCTTTCCACCTTTCCACCCTCAAACCGCAGCAGGAACAGAATGACTGTTTCTATAACGGCATCCCGTTTGAGCGGCCAGACTGATTCAAGCCGTCCTGGAAGCAAATTGTGGCCATTCAGTTCTGCTCGGTTCCGAATTCTGTTCCCGAGTGCAAAACTCCTCCACGGCCTCGACACCAGATGGAAGCTCTCCTGGCGCTATGAGCTGGCCGGGTCATTTCCTGTCAGGAGGCCTGGTGTTAATCAAGGCCTGAGCCAGCAAGAACGCCCCCTAACTCCCCCACCTCCCCCTTCAGTCTTTTTTTTTTTTTTTTAACGTCGCCTCTCCTTTTACACCACGTCTTCCAGCGCAGAAACTCAGAAATTCATGTTTTACCTCCTCCCCCATTTCCCCCCTTCAGTTTCTGTTCCTTTGTTTCCCATACTGTACCCCTGCTTTGTTTAGTGTGGGACTTACTCCACTCTGGCTGTGTTTAGACGGCCATAAATCACCGTTTACGTTATCAAAGTGTCCCCACTGAGAAATGGTTGTCCAGCCAGTAGATAGAAGGAGATAGTAAAGGAACAAGTAAAAAGGAGTCTTTCTTTACTCTTAGCATGGCGTCTGGTCATTTTCTGCCGTGTCTGTTAGCGTCTTGAGGAGTGTGATGGACAGACTCACAGATAGGGCTTATCTTCATGCTCCACCTACTCGACTGACCTCCACTCTGACCAGACGCAGGCCTTAAAGTGAGTGGGGCCATCATGGGAAATATTTGGACTCCATCCCTCCTGCATTGCTGTTCCCCTCACATCTTTCTCAATGACTTAACGGTCGATGTGCCTTATCCCCAGTGTCGAGAACTGACGCATTGCCCCGGCCAAGATTTTTCCGTGAATTCCTTTACAGTAACATGCGAGGACACATGCATATGTTTCTCATGTAGCCTGCAAGAGAAACATGAGCTTAAGCAATTTATGAGAAACAATCCAAGTAGGAGACTCGGCTGTAAGATGAGCAATCATGTTGCCAGTAAATCAGAAAAAGAAAGCTTAGCACAGCAGTTAGCTCGCTACTCGCTACACTGAAAGCACCAGGGCGCAGCTTGACATGACAGTATTGTCACAGCAGTGACACATGTTTATTCACGAAGCCACCCAGGAAATACATAATGATTTAGTAATGTGATTAATGCAAGACAAGACAACAACAGCATCAAATTATAGTTAATGTTTCTAGTGAATTTGTAGCCTCTACATTTTAATTTTTTTCTAGTCTTCTATTTTTTCCACTTTATTTAATTTTTTTAAAGACATTTTTGGATGCTGCAGTGCCACCAGCTCAGCGCCTCTATACTCCCCGGGGTGATCTCCTCAGCCTACTCCCTGCAGCAGGACTTACAGAAATGTTAGAAAAACACATTATACATGCCACAGTGTCTTATTGAACAGAAAAAGACTATTTGGCATGAAGCACAACCTCACTGCTCACCGGTGCGTTTTTTAGAAAATTTGTTTAAGGAACCATTACAGAAAAATCAAGTAATAGAGTTTTACCTAAGATTCCAGTCATTTATTTACAGATTGATTTTTCAGTTTTAAGCAGATGTCTTGCAATGCCAAGGTCAAGAGAAAAGTAAATGTTGAAGTGTGAGTTAAATGTTTTCTGAAATATGAAAGCGTCAGATTAAAATTTAACATTTCATAAACTGTTGTAATTGCAATGGAATATAATACACACTCGTATCGGTCCTCGATATCGGCAAGTACAGTGGTTAAAAAAAATGGCATGGGGGCATCCCTAGTTGATAGCTTTACATTTTGTAGAGCTTTTGGCCTGTGGCTGGTTTCCGTTCAGCCTCTTCATGGTTCCAATTTAGTCTGAGTTTATTTATTCAGCTCATATTAAAAATGGTGCGAGGAGGGAACGAAGCCCAAAGGGCTTGTACAACGGTTCCACCCCTTTTAATGATCACATCAAATTAAACATTTCTGAGGCTAACAAATGAGAATAAGCATCACGATAACCAATGGTAAATGGTTTAAAGGAAAGAAAAAGGAAGAAAGAGAGGAAAAAGGCAAACAACTGAATCAGTGTTCAAAATAATCCTTATATGTAAGAGATTATGGAAACAGGAATAATCACTGAAAATCTGGGGAAAAAACAGACAGAATGCAAACAGTAAAGAAAAGAGGGAGGGATTGTCTTCATGGGGAAAAAGAGAAACCTGAGGCCAATTAGAGGGTAGGAGGTGACAGGAGGATCATAAAAAGGAAATGATGTTTGTTTGAGCTGTGTTTTGAAAAGTAAATGATAAGATATGGATCTTAATGGGGGAAGTAAACCATTCCAAAGCATAGGGCCTCTGTTGGACAGATTGATGATGAGAAGTGAGAGTAAAAGGTAAATGTAGATTGTTATTTACACTGTGTGTGGTATGAAATGAATGAATCGCATTTGAGAAAGTCAAGAAGTTTTGATGGGTGTCAAGAAGATCTTGCTTTCTGTTGATAAATGTGTGGGATCAAATATACCATGCATGGACTCATCCTGCCATGATGGTTCACTCTACTCTGTTTTTACTCATTTGAGCTCCTGACATATTCACTGAGCACTTAATCACCCGAGGCTAAATTTCTGATGTAATCGTGGATCTTTTTTGATTCTAAAGAATTTCTGCTCAAAAAGGTAAACAGAGACAACAGAGTCTTGAGGTTTTGTTTGACTTGTGGTCTTTTGAAACAGGCAGGATACATATTTCAGTTCACATTCAAGGGAAGGTGGGAAGAGGCTTTCTGGAAGCCCATTAGCAGCATTGTGCCAGCACATTTTCACGGTCAATGGAAATTTAGAGAAAGAGTTTACAGTTTGTTTGTTTGTTTGTTTGTTTGTTTGTTTGTTTGTTTGTTTTACCTTGCATAAGAACATAGTGTTTAGTGAGCTCCAGAACCAAATGGACCAGAAAGTGAGTGACTGGCAGAAGACGTTCCAAGCTCTGGCAGACCAGCTAAAGCAGGAGATCAGCAAGAAGAAAGGAGAAAGAGAGCGTCAGGCAGATTCATGAGCTGCTGAAACAGTCCAGACATGCAGAAGAGCGTTGGATCACCAAGGAAGAGAAATGGCTGGAAGGAAACAAGACGACCAACCAAGACATTAATGTCCTCATCAGCACAATCTTTTACCTGGGTGATCTGGCCTCCAAAACCAATAGAGAGAAGGCCAAGTTTAAGAGAGCAAAGAATTAACTGGAGGTTGCCAAAGCACATTGGAAAAGGACAGAGGAAAGAAGGAAACCAAGGACAAAAAAAAAATGGTGAAGGAATCATCAATTTGCCTTCTCTCTGTTCCTCTTAGCCTGAAATCCCCCATCATGCTCGTCACTGTGTTTACCCAGTCTTTCAAATAAATTGATTCATTACAAACCAATCTGTGCCCATATCTGTGGGGTATCAGTGCAGCTCAGTGCTACATGTAAGTCTTTTAAGACTTGATAACAAGATAACATCAACAGCTCAGAAGATATATAAATGCTCGAAACAACACAGAATTCCTCTCGTATGAGGGCCTGTATGCTTACATTCTTAATAACATCTCAAAAGAGACACACATTTTGGGGCTTTGTAACTGCTTTGTCTTATGTTAAGTCTGCCTTTCTGAATATGTCTCAGATTAGGCCATAACGCCAAACAGCTTTGCAAAAAGTTTGTCTAAACAAAATAAAGTCTGTCTTCCCCCAAAAAATATTGGTGAAATGTAGCTCATCAAAGGATAAATAAAACCTGACCAAGAGACACTGAGCACAAAGAACTGCCACATTGGATATGAGCATCTGCTCACAAAATGTTCTAAATGAAGCTTAGCTGTCTTGTTTCTTAAAAAGTTTGTCCACCCTCACGTTGAAGACCGTCCCTACCTCAAGATTTTCTACTGAAAAATCCAAGGATCAATAGACGCAATTCCTCCAATTCTATTTTCAGTTTGCTTTCCCATCGTTTCTTCCTGTCTTCTCTGAAAAATCTCTCTCTCTCTCTCTCTCTCTCTCTCTCTCTCTCTCTCTCTCTCTCTCTCTCTCTCTCTCTCTCTCTCTCTCTCTCTCTCTCTCTCTCTCTCTCTCTCTCTCTCTCTACTGTTCTTTGTTGCTGAAAGCTGTTTGCCGTCTGCACCGCGTCTGTGAACTCAGCATTATCACATCTGACTTGCGGCCCACTCTCTCTCGCCCAGGTAAAGGGCTCCCTGTGACGGCGGCAGAGGACCGATGAATTAACTTGCTGTTAGTACTGTTTCCTTGGCGGGCTCTCATTTTGGCGAAGTGCACCTTCGCCACCATTATCACCACCATCCGTAAAGCGTGGGCGTATAGACAGTGATTATGAGTGTCTGGAGCAAGGGTTGTAGCAGTCGGGCCAGCGTAAACTCAGCCCCCTATAAAACAAATAAACTACAACACACACACACACACACGCACACACACCCTTATTACTGTTAGCTTAAAGCACTCCATGCACACTTATTGTACTTCATTCCAGAACACACAAACTTCAGCCTTCTCATTGGCATGCCCTATTTTTGGCTGTGCCTCAATTTCCCCCTTCATACTGAAGCGATAACAAATCCTAAGAAAATCCTCTGTATATTTCCCGGATGCGATGTATGGTTTTAATTTTCTCCTTTTCCTGTTCCCTCCTCCACACGTTCCTCTTTCTCAGAAGACTTTCTCCTCACATATTGCTGCTGTGTGTCTTCAGAAGTATCAAAGTAACACCACCCAACAGTTTCACAGTTGTACACAACCTCTCTGCTTGGATGAAACACTCACTTATTTATCAGCCCATTGTTGACAAGCCGAGTATGGACTGTTATGTGTGATGCACATCCTGAAAGTCCATTCACATTGAGCAGAAATGATGGTGGAGAATGCTGTCGGACACATCATGGTGGTGGTGTTGCAATGTGGGCAGGTATGTTTAGTCAATGCAGAACGGCAACACACTGTGTGAATGGTACAGTGACAAGCAAGTACTACCTTAATAGCATCGTTAATCCAGCCATCGTTGGCGCTGCAAGAACAATACAGGCTTAATTTCATCTTCATGAATCGACACTGCTCTAGCTCATGGAGGTTGCCTCATCATCATCATCGTCATCATCATCTTCATCTTCAATGAATGGCCGTGTGGTAACTCTGTACCCAGAACCTCAATGACCTGAGAGCTGACACTCTGAAGAAGAGTGGGAAGCCGTGGCTTAGCAGGACATAAGTCGACCTGTGAACAGTACAGGAAGTCGTCATCGAGCTGTAATTGATGCACAAAGGCAAGTTATTGAGAAGAGCAAATTACCATTACATGCTTCAAACTGAATGGCCTGCTGTCATGATTTTTCATTGTCCGAGGAACTTTTTTACATTTTCCATAAATTTCACCCAGAAGCCAAATATCCACAACTTTTGTTAGTCGTGTAAATATGATCTAAAGTGGAGATGAAATGAATAGGTATTTGTTCAAAAACTAAAATAAAAATAACAACAAACAATACGTGCCTGTAGTCTGTCAAAGCAAGAAGATAACCACTTTTCTTTTTTCCCCACCGCAGTAATAAACTATAATTGCAACCATTCTTTATTAGTTGTTGTGTTAGTGAAATATTTCGTGAGTCTTTCAGTTTGATATATCTTCAATACGTTGTCCTTCTTTTGACACGTTACCAAAGACAACAAAAGCCAAAAAAAAAAAAAAAAAAAAAACTTGTTTGAGGCGGTTTTGAAGTCAAATGCTCATTTTTATAGAGTAAAATTGAAAAAAACTAAGCAAGCCTACCCCTCTGAAGTTGCTTATTTTTACCCAGCATTCTGTCAAGCAGACTTCATTTCAGATCCACTGAATATTAAAAAAATATCAGACTCCCTTCAGAAGCTGCTGCTGGAAGGTCCTCAGTCTTTTCACATTAAGTTAATCTGATGCCCATATGCTGCATATCAGCAATCTGTTTTGCGCTCTTTACACAGATTAAACACTTTCACATTGTGGAACCAATCACTTCATTCACAACCCTGTTTCAGTCGCATCAATTGAACAATTGAATTTACGTTGATATTTTTATATTTTAATTTGAAAATGTTAGTTGTTCTTGTAGTTGTGCTCAAAAATTTTCACCAAAGCTGTAATTAACTGTTTTAAAACATTACTTTACCTAGGTCAAGCCTTCTGGTTTTAGCCTGTACACACACACACACACACACATCACACACACGCACACACAGAGTAATGTAAGCATCTGTCTGTCTGGTGATTGCAGCTGGTGTCTAGTAGGCTTCTTTGCATCACTGCACCAGTCAAGAGGCTTCACTCGCACACACACATGCACACACACACACACACGCTCACAACCAGATGTTGCACACTCTCCAGCTTGATGTAAATAACTGAGAAGCTAGTCAACTTTGCAGTCCACGTGTTTTCTGTCGTCACACAAAGTGCGCTGGTGGTGACCTGTGTGTGACAGCTCTCTGTTGTGAAGTGTGGGAGAAAGAGATTAGCCCTTGTGTGTTTTGAATGGCAAGCGTAGGTGTTTTTTGCGAGTATGTTTCAAGCTTCTGTGCATACCAAGAGTGTGTGATGAGCAGGGCAGCGTGTTATTTGTTATTCAAACCCAGTGTTGTAAGCAGCACAGTTCATCTCTTGAGCAAAGCTTATTGCATATTATTAGGGCGATATGATACACAAACACACACACACACACACACACACATTTTTCAATCAAAAGTTACACCAACATATTTTAAAGAAAAGGAAGATGATGCCTGTGAATAGATTGCATCCATTCACATGTTTTTTTTTTCTCTTTCTTTCCTGTGTTTTTGAAGCATCCCCAAATTTTGGGCATCAAGATATCCAGGTCCCAAAGAATGAGTGGTGTGTCTGACAGTGCCTGCCTCATTCACCCTGTAATCCACTTTGATGTGAACCTAAACCCCAGGATGTGATGTTTGTGTAGGATGTCTGCCCGGATGGGTAAATATATGTGTGATCCTGCAGCGTATGGTCCTGAATGCCCGTGTGATGTTGTCCAGCTCGGGGGACCGAAACGGGAAGTAGAGCTGCGATTAGGAAGATCTGACATTTGCAAGAGGAGCTTCCTGTGATAGCGGGCTTCCTCTGTGTCTTTGGGACTCGCCACCTTTTCTAACCTCTGTGCTGTCGAGCTGGCAATCAGTACCTTCTCTTACAATTAACTTCTTTCTTGTTGGCTGGTATCCAAAATGTCAGCTTTACATCCTCGTCAACAAAAAAAATACTGTCACAACAATACCAGACCAAAACTATCTTTTGGCTGGTTTTTTTGATCTACACTTAACCAAACAGAAGTTGCATGGAAATTTCCAGTGAGTAATTTCATTCTGCAAGACAGTTTTGAAGAAAAGAGCAGTGATAGAGGCATAGGTGACCTCAAAGAACCTTAATCCAGTAAGGAATATTGATTGAAATTACCTTAATTGTTCTCATTTGATTGAATATAGAAAGCACTTTGAGCCTTCCAGGATTTTATGTCATTCTGCACATTTTTTGTAAACTTAAAGCAACACTAAGGAACTTTCAGTTTCCGTTGATTTTGGCGGCGCCAGTGGACAAAAGCGGTAGTGTTTTGCCTGAACAAATACTACAGTTCCCATGAGGACTAGTGCGTGGCGTCATAAAATGCTGCTCCGGTTGGCGCGCTGTAGGACTGAACTCGCCTGCATTTGTTTCCAGTGGCTGTGTGAAGGACGGATAGCGACGAGGTAATGGATCTAATGGTGGCTAAACGATGTTATATCATAATGTGACGCATGCCGTGTGCAGGGTTCCTACCACCCTCCTCACAGTTTCTTAGTCCAAGTGAAAGCAATACCGACGCCCTCAGCCCGTGACAGAGGGGTCATTCAACTCGTTGTAAGTCGATGTATCATCACAAAAGATATTAAAATGTTTTATTAAGGTTGAAAAGTTCCTTAGTGTCGCTTTAAGATGTGAATTGCATCTCATGCATTTGCATGAAAATGTTGCGTAATAATTCTTCTTAAGAATATTGCAGGTTTATTTTAGGCTTTAAACAAAATCACAATATAACAAGGTAGAGAATAGACCCCTGTGTCACTCCACAAATAAGGTGGGTGTTGGAAGAGACAGACTCATCGACATATCAGATGAAATTTCATAGAATACAGTATTTGTATTGTTGGACATTTACACACACTATTGTGACCAGGCCCAATAGCTGAGGACTATTTTTGTCATGCATACTTTAAAAAACTCTAGTACAATCCAGATTTGCATGAACATTAAGCATTGTGTTTTCAAACTGTTGTATTTGGAGTATTTTAAATGCCACATTGACCTTTTGAACAAGCAGTGTAATATACCGGAGTTCTTACTGTTGTGCTTTGATTCCCATGGTGGCCCGTATAGCTGTCTGCGATATGTTGGTAAAAGTGAAGTGAAATAAAAAGTGAAAGGTCCTGCTAGCATTCAGAAATCCACAGATACGTGTGCGTGCGTGCGTGCGTGTGTGTGTGTGTGCGTGCGTGCGTGCGTGTGTGTGTGTGTGCGTGCGTGCGTGCGTGCGTGCGTGCGTGCGTGCATGCCAGTTGTTCCTTTTGATGCCAGTTTGATCATCTCATTTCTCTGTGGCCCTCCGTTCCCCCTCGCCGTGGGACTGCAGTAATACAAGTCATTCCTCCTGCTCAGAGCAACTGTCCTCTCAGTCAGAGCGGCACCACAAAGCTGTTACACTCTGGAAGCAGCTCTCACTGAGGAGAAAAATGAGAATATCTGTGTTGTGCCGCGACGCTTTTGTGAAGCTGGCACATAAAGATGAAGACTGGCTCTTTCTTCTCTTCACCTCTTTGCTCTCCTATGTAAGACAATGTGTGAGTCATCCCATAAAACAATAGTGTCTGGATGAATGGATCGGTGTGAGTCACTCTGAAGTGAGTGTGCTTAAAGGCAGAAATATCTAATTTCTTTAGATTCGTTGCACTATTTGAGCTGCATATTGGTGCCTGTTTCGTGGAACTTTTCATAGAAAAAAAATAGATTTCCAGATTTAATCAGTCAATCTGTGTGTACATATGTAATGTGTGCCGTGGCTCCACATGTGGTTTCAATCTTTGCTTTGTGTGTCCCGCCCCTCGCTTAGCCTTCGCGGAGACTCGTGACCACCGTAGACGTCCTCGCCGTTCAAAACAAGTCACTTCGTATCGGGTTGCACATTGAACTTGTCCTCACTCTTAAAATATCATCACTGCTTTCTATCTCCCAACAATCTGATCTGGTGTAGCAGTGGTCTATAGTAACAAATATAGCAGGGACATCCAGGTTAAAGTATGTCTTTGTGTATATGCCCTTGTGGTGTGTTGACTGATGAGCCGGTAAACAAACCCAACGTCTCAGATATCAGAGTGCAGTTTATTGCTCCGGGTTCTCAGTTGCCAGGTCTGAGTTGTTTATTTGGTTTTCAGGTATCAAATGAAACCCGCAACCTTCTCTCACAATCACATGTATATAGCCCTCAGTCTGACTGAGCAGTAATAGCTTTGCAGAGTCAATAAACAATCATGCATGAACTTGTTCGCACAAATACACAATCCAGTGTCCAGCTCATATTGAAGCTAATCCTTCACTTCTGCTTTCCCACAGATTTGCTCTTGTCTTTTGTATTCTGACGTGTATTTAATGGAGTTGAAGCTTTTGTATCATGATTTGATATTTTTGTCCGCCTGCCCCTTTTACGTATAAATCCTCGATACTTTTACAGGCCACCGTGTTATGATACTTGTGAAAAATATTAGATAAATGAATAGGTTAGCGCTCAATTTTAATCCAGAAATTCAAGAGTAAACACACAGCTTGTCTTCGGGCTGGTCAGATCCGTTATAGCGACTGCCCCTGTGTGATCTTTTCTCCCTTCATGTTGCATTTGCATGACTTGTGCTCTTTGGATCCAAGTTTCAGGATTTAGTTTCAACAATGAAGCCATTACTTCTGTTATTGTTATCTGAAGTGTGTTGATACCATGTCAAGCAGAACATCATCTGTTTTGTCTCCTCTTAAACCCCAGGGTTTACCACAGATTAAAACATTACCCTGGTGAGAGGTGGAGCAGTGTGTGGCCGATTTACAACATCTAGAGGTGACACTGGACCCGCGTTTCTGTCTGTTATCACAATGGAGAGATGTTTACATGCAGCACTCGATGCTCATGTTTACTTGTTTTTTCAAAAGCTTCACACTTCTCAGTAGATAGAAACTTTATTTGCACTTTTGAATGCTCCACATTACTGAAGTGCAGGCGTCAGTCAACATCACCCTTTACTTATGTCTCTTAATGCACATGTTGACTATTCTATGCATCAGTGTTTCCTGAATGCCTCATAAATATGGGTTACATTGCAGTTCGCAGTTGTTCCCTGAATGCCTCACACACACTGACTGACTGCTTTTCTAATGGTGTTTCTTGAACATTTGTCATTTGCAGAAGATGTATAACACTTCACAGATGTTACCTAAACACCTCATGCAGTGATCAATGCTGCTATTTAAAGGCGTTTCCTGAACATCTCACATTACTCAAGACATCTTATTTTTCCTAGATGCCTGAAATGTGTTGACAAATAGCATTCAATGAATTAAAGTATACACTCTAACATGAGTTTTATCACATATATGAAGCCTTGTTTCATCTGCACACATTTGTCTTGTATCGTCTGCTTTTCAGCACCTCTGTTGTTTACTTGCCGACCATTTGGTGAGTTGTCCAAAGTCACCCTTCGCCACACAACATCACACACATCTGATGGGACGTTTGTTGCAGCGGTTTATCCTGGAAGGGTTTCAAAGGTCACATACAAATTGTCCCGTCCAATCCTCCATCACCTCATCTGCATGGCGTAATTCAGACCAGCAGCACCAGGGACCACCACAGGGTAGACGCTACACACCCAACCCCAACAAACATGTCACCCACCCATCAAACGCACACACTTACACAAACATACACGGCCACAGCCACCACCAGCCTCCCGCCTTTACCCCCCCCCCCCCCCCCCCCCCCCCCCTCGCTTACTCCATCCCTGCAGCCGCTATCAAAGGATCTGAACAGCGTCAACGTTATCTATCTCTGTCTCCCATGGGAGCAGCCCAGCACATAGCATAGTTATCATTCGGAAAACACACACTCGCTTTTTTCTCTCTCAAAGTTTTACAGGCTCACGTGCGCACACACACACACACGCACGCACGCACATGATACAAAGTGAAGATCAAAGGTTAATCATGTCTTTTCATCAGCTGCACCACCCTCTGCTCTGTCTATCCTCCTCTTGACTAATGGTTGTGTGTCTGTGTGTAAGCTTGAGGTTGTAGCGTTTCTGACTTCACCAGACAAATAGGCATATTGGTAAATTCTTTTTTTCCCCTTACACGCAGTAAATAAACAGCCCTGTCCGCTTCCTCCATTGTTTTTTTCTATCTTTCTCCAACTTCTCAATGTTTTTTCTTCAGCAAAACCACACTTCTCTGCTGACATTGGCTGATTTAATAGGACCCAAGTGTTTCTTTTGTAGTTTTAGAATTTGCTATTAATTTGATTTGTGCTTCAATAAAGTATGTGTAAGAGATCATTTTTGTAAAATTTGACAAGTATGTGATATTTTAGCTGCATTGTTTAAGAAATCCAGCACCGTTTATGAGGAGAGAGAGAGAGAGAGAGAGAGAGAGAGAGAGAGAGAGAGAGAGAGAGAGAGAGAGAGAGAGAGAGAGAGAGAGAGAGAGAGAGAGAGAGAGAGAGAGAGAGAGAGAGAGAGAGAGAGAGAGAGAGAGAGAGAGAGAGAGAGAGAGAGAGAGAGAGAGAGAGAGAGAGAGAGAGAGAGAGAGAGAGAGAGAGAGAGAGAGAGAGAGTTTAAAGCCCACTCTGTGAACCCCAGTCCTGACGGGTGCAGGAGTCTTATTCGTTCCGGAGGTGTACATTTTCAGCCAACCCTCCTCAGCACCATGAAAGCAAGACTCCTAAAATGGGTCAAGAGCAAAATGGCTGCAGTCGTCAAAGCACAAGTTATGTTTAAGATGCATATAATGTTGGTTTTTTAAAGCTATGGATTTTTGCAGCGTGAGCAATGAACCATAAAGATACCTGCTGTTTTTTCTTCTTTTTTTTTTGACACAGTGTGACTCCTTGGATTCTGTGTTTTTTGTCAGAACTTCTCTCATCGTAGTAATTTGGAAACATCATAGATATTTTAATCCATAAGTTAGTTTTAAGAAATGTTCCTCTGCGAAACGATTTCCACATAAACACTTGAGGCAGTGTTCTTGTAAAACAAATACCATATAAATTATGCATTATATCCCGGAAACAGTTGAGACTATGAAATCCAGGATGTTAACACTTTCCTTCTGGCAACGCATGAGGGGTTTTTTTTTTTCTTTTTTTACAGTTTCAGCAGTAGCATAGTTAGAACTGTGCATTTCTTTGCCTTTTTGTTGTTATTTTTATAATCCTTTTATTTTATTTTTTATTTAACCTTTGTTTATACAGGCGAGTGTCATTGAGACACAGGCTCTCATTTTCAAGAGTGACCTGTTACAGCACATAATCCCTGTGCTACACTGACCGTAGCTCAAATATTGAAATGAAGAAGTTAATATTGAATGTGCATAAATACCAGAATCAGAATCAGAATAGCCTTTATTGTCATCGCAACAAGTTACCGAAGTTACAAGTTACAACGAAATTACTTGGGTTTTAAATACATATTCTTATGCATGTATAAAATATTAATACACTGTATCCTCATTTTAAACATACTGTTTTTGATTACAATGGCTAGTTTAATTATAATCTGACAGGGTGAAAAAAGACGGGGCAAAATATACAGCTGACCTAACACAGTGGGTTTGGTTTGAAGGGTGTTAAGTAAATTTATTTGAGTAAAAATAGCATCCCAGCATGGATGAGTGTTTCACAATCACATTGCTTCAGCAACTTTCGACCACTGCTTGGGAAAATAATGCTTTTTTTTTTCTTTCTTTTTAATGGCAAACTATAAAACATTTTATTGCCTAAAGTACATTTTATTTTTCAAATGTAGATCCATTTCTCTTTGAAAGACACACGGGCAATATTCGGTACTGGATAGCTGTGATCTACTCAAGTAGTGTACACCAATCTTAAATAATAGCCACTGCGTGGAGTTGAGAACAACACAGTTTTTTTTTTTTTGTTTTTTTTTGTGAGCACTGTTCAACTCTGCAGCCACATTTTGTGAGGGAAAGCTCAGTTAGATCGAGATTCAATCAGATGTAAACGGGATCTAAAATCACAGGTCATGGACAAGGAGTCACGGACGCTGCGTCTTTTATTGTGAAAGAAGGATGCCAACAACCACAGGGTAAAGGATGTACCTGTTAATGGCTTCATGTTGCATGAGTTCACATGCCAAAAATGACTCCTTATCTATAAAGATACTGTCAGCATGAAACAATATTTACAACCCGACGTCACAAAAACAAAACCGAACAGCAGAAGAAAGACATGCAAGACTGTTGAGAAGCTTGTTTCTTTTTTATTTTGTTAGTTTTGTCCATCTGTGTGCTTTTTCACCCACATTATTTAAGCTAGTATCTATGTTATCCAGTGTCTTTAACCCAACGTCCTCTCAGTTGGCATGAGAGGAAAGGTTTGGGTCACGTTGGACAGCTTGTCAGTCTGTGGTAAACACAGACAGGGATTTAAAATAGAGTCACCCATCAGTCATTCAGCAGGCATATGTTTAGATTGTAGGAAGAAGCTGGTGTCCCTGGAAAAACCCTAGTTATGCACCTGGAAAACATGCAAAACAATACAAGGGAAGCTATTGGGTCTTCCTGATGTAAGATGATTGTGCCAATCGTGATATTGGTGGCATCTGTCTTTACGTTTTTCTCAAGTAAATTAAGTTTTCAATCAATGTGCATGTTATCACACTCTGTTACTTAAATTTCACATAATGTCTCATCCTTTTTCAAGCTGGCATTGTGCTTTGTACTACATAAAATCTATTAAATGAACCACACAAACCAGATGGAGGTCTGTCCGCTATCTTGTGCTTTATAGCGGTTTCACTGGGAAATCAACCAGCCTTGGAAGAGCAAACGATATTCTGCCATGAGTTACAGCGCCCTCCCCCCTCACTCCACAGTTCGTAAATGATAACCCCAGCAGTGAGGCTGGCCCGAAGCCGTGCCTCTCCTCCAGCTCTTCATTAGCATTGTGCCGCAGGCCTGGGCTCGGTAGCAGCCGGGCTGCACTCAGGGCAGTCCGGGCTGCCACGCGCATTATCACATTATCATGCTTCCCCGTGTGTGGGATTGAGCGTTTGCCATGAGGCTTCCAAGCACTATCACCAGCTGATCTGACACACACTTGTGGAGCTTTTTGATGTGTTTGGCACCGGCATGAAAAAACAGCACTTAATCATCTCTTTGAGTCTGCTGTGTTTGATGTGCAATATCATGCTCTGTCTGTTTGGATTTGGTCGTGCAGTGCCGTATTCACAGTGTCTGAAACTGACAGATTCAATGCGTGCCCATTAAACAGTACATCAGAGTGTTTGTCTACCTTCCAGATTGTTCAAAAATGCTTTGTGGGATGTTTTGCATGTAGTGATTGAAATAGAGAAGGGTTATTTAGTTGGGAAATTGTGGCAGAAATGTTTCCACACACCTTAAAAACATGACACCGCTCAGACATTAATAGGCCCCTTTTGACTACACTTACGTAACTAACTCGTTTTTCGACAAACAGCTCAGACATAAACTCCTAAATATAGAACTTAATATTTCTGTTTTCCTCGTGTCCTCATGCTGCTGGAGGGTGCTAAAATGCTTACCTCTCCTGTGGACGCCTGCTCATTTCCACCGCCACCACTGATTCAGTTTATGTTCCACAACAACGGCTCCTCTGGCTCAACCATATGCTGCATTTGGAGATTTTGCGGCAAATCTTAATTGTGCCTCCTGACAATACATGCGGACAATAAATACAAGCTGGACTCCATGGGAATTAGAGGAAATTTACATTTAACTCAATTTGTGACTTATTAGGTTTCCTGTTCCTTTTTACAAAATTAAACTGAGACTGAAATGGGTTTTCGAGTGTCAATACTTACATAAACTAAAATTCAACTCTAACATATAGCAATTAGCAGAGATTATCTGTGTAATGCTATGGACAAGTAACGGGAGCTGAGATTTATCATAACTGAGAGGTAGTCATGGGATTATAGTGGATTTTTTGAGTTCTACTAAGGCTCAAAAAAGCAATTGTTGATCCCTGAGCTGCTAAACTGTTTGGCAGCAGTACATGCCACATATCGACCATATTACTTCTAAAATATTCATTCAAATTAAATTTGCTGCATCCAGTCTGTATAAATTTCAGGACAGGGTTTCCATGTGGGATGAGCTCTCGGCCAGGATGAGCAAAATTTTAATAATAATATTCGCTTTATATTCTGTGAACAATCCGTGCAAAATAGCAGAACTGTACCAGGCTTGTTCACGTGTGCCAACACACAATGGGACCACTACCAAGACTCTGTTCTTAAAAGCACCACCCCTCTTTGGGCTCTTTGTCTGATAAAACTTTTGTCAGATTTTATCAAAATTGGATTTTCTCGCAGTCTTTCTTGGCTCTTCATGAAGCAAGTGAGGAGCTGAGAACTTTGCTCCTGCTCATGTTTTCATGTTTTTCCTCCCTCTGATCAAAAGTCTCGGTCTTCGGCAGGCGTTCTTTTGAAGCAGTCTATATCCTGAACACCCACTTTTCAGCAGCCTGCCATTTGGGCCGCTCCACCACATTATGTCTGCTGAGATTTCATTCACCTTGTCTTTATCCCCAAGGGTTGGGTCCTGCTGTGTTGCCTCAGTGTCTCCCTGTAAAGTAAAACTGTGTCCAGATAGTCTACCAGAGCCGTCTCAAAGCAGGTGAAGCCTTTATTTTCACCATCATCATCATTTCACAGGTCACAATTTGAGTTTGAGAAATGTTGTGCTGTCCCCGTCCCACGCGTCACATCCAGCTGCTGGAGCAGTTGAAATCGTCCCTTTTGTGGTGATTTTTGAAAGAAAAGCCAGGTGTAATGGTAGAGGCGGTGTGCGAACGGCTCCAGGCATTCTGGAGCTGCGTCAGTCTGCGTCTCTCTGCACTAGAATAAGGAATTTCTTTATGCGATATAATAAAATTAGTCCACTAGATGAAAACTGACTTCCATTTAAAAAAAGCAGTTACCTTTCTGTTTTCCTCTTCTTTACCTCAAGTTGCTCTGTGTATTTCTTGGAATATACGTTTGTACTTTGTCCTCCAAGCACCACAGATATCTGAAATTAAATAAAGGCGCGCCGGAGAATCAGACAGAACTTCAATTAGACTGGGAAACACATGGAGAGCAGAAGAGGAGGGAAAGTGACTGTGTTTTTAGCAGGTTTAGATTAGGTGCCTCACATCTGGGCCACAACCCCGCTGTATTATCTGAGATGGAGAAGTTGGACGCCGTAAAAAAAAAAAAAAAAAAAAAAAAAAAAAAAGGAGAGAGAAGAAAAAAAAAGAAGTGATGCTGATCTCCCCCAGGAGAACAAGAGAAAACAGCTCAGTCGTGGCAGCAGCCTGTTTAAAAGTGGGGGCTCTGTGTGTGTGTGTGTGTGTGTGTGTGTGTGTGTGTGTGTGTGTGTGTGTGTGTGTGTGTGTGTGTGTGTGTGTGTGTGTGTGTGTGTGTGTGTGTGTGTGTGTGTGTGTGTGTGTGTGTGTGTTTTGGGGGGATGTCTGCAGAAGTTTGCTGTTTGGGGACTGAGTAGTGCAAGAGTGCATTCTAGTGATCTTCTCCGGTACTGCATCTGCAGGGATTGTGAGAAACTGGAAGGACGAGCAACAAAGACGTTTGCTTTCTTCTTCTTTTTTTTTTTTTTTGTTACAGAGCTTTGAGTCCACGATTTAACAGGAGTTCATCAGCTTTCTTATAAGCCACATTTCCCAGAATAAAATGAGCCTAAAGACATAACATTATTTTATTGAAAAATGAAGGCTGTGACAAAGGCCAGGTGCTCCTGCCAAGTGAAATATGTTTGTGCTTTCACAATGTTTGCTTGAGGCTTGTTTTTGAGCTCGGGATTTCTTGATTTAATATGGAGTAATACAATGCAAACTTCAACCACAGCCAGGAGACAATGAAGCTGTCTGTCCGGCCATGACTGGAGACAAGCGCTGATCTACCAGACAGACTTATGTACACTTATGTTTTCTGTGGTCTGAGTGCTCCAACAGCCGTGACATTAGGACGAAATTCCTCGAGCTGCCTTTGAAGTTTTGTGGCATTTCCATGTCATTTCACTGAAAACATGCAGATTTGACATCAATGTCCAGTTACAGTAATGATGTGTTGCAACAAGGATACTTTTTACCCACATTTTTTTTTTCGTTTTTCTTTTTCCAAAACTCATTACTTGTGTATGTGTGTGTGTGTGTGTGTGTGTGTGTGTGTTTTCTTGTTTCTTAATGTGTCCGACAGCGCACATGTGTTTATGCGCTCTCTTCCACCGGTGCAGCTTGTAACTCTAGCCCAGCATGTTGCTCCGAGGAACACCACAGATGTTCAGATGTTTCTCCTTGGAAAACAAACAGAACAGACACAGGCTGTTTTCTGCCCGGACAGAGGGACTGTCAAAATAGGAGCTGTGCCCCCCCCCCCCCCCCCCCCCCCCCCCCCCCCCATCCCCAAACCCCCATCACCCCCACCGCCACCACCACTTCGCTCTGGAGTCCTCCAACACTGACCTCCAGCTCTTATTTGTCTGCAGCTTACTACTTGCTGTCCTAACCCGCATGTTTACATATCAGTTTCTTCTGCATTCTGCTTCAGCGTATATTTATTTGCATGTGCATCTGAAGCAGGCGTGGCTCGCACAAGTGGCTGAAGGGAGAGGAGAGGGGTGGAGTGATGATTCTTCTGTTTTTGGTAGATTTAAAGTCTGGGAAAAAGGAGGGGAATTGAAGAAACTTAGTGGGAGAGCAAGTCACCCCTGCCACCCTCTCCTCCTCTGGCGTTCCCCTTTCTGCTCCACCTTTGATTAATGCCCTGCTCCCCACAGTCTATGGCAGATCTCCACCTCACGGGGCCCCAGGTGAGGACCTTGGGGAGACAGGAATAGGGAAAATAAGAGAACCACATGAAGAAGGAGGGCTAGCTGTTTGTTTTTTTCCTAGATGGTATTTGTCAAACATTTGTCTTTCGGCCTAATGATGACCACATGGGGCATTTTTAACCTGATGCTTTTGTTAGTCTTGTACCTATAGGACAAGAAATGAAAGCACACTTTCACAAAAAAAAAAAGGCGAGTCGCTGGTGTCGGTGCTGATAGCAGTAGACGGATATAATAGAGTCGAGGCAGAGGGGAAGCAAACAAGCTGTTTGAGCTGTGGAATTGAAGGGGATCAAAGTGTCAGTTAGTCATAAATAAATCCCGCTCCTTCCCTGTGGCTAGATGGAATGGTTGTTGTATTACAGATTCTTCCAGCACTCTTCTTGCTTATTGTATGCACTGACTTTTTTCTGACACTCCGATTTTTCATATTTTGACTTTAATACATTCTATGTCCTCAAGGAACATGGAGTAATGTACCATAATCAAGAGAACGTGAGAAAACAGCATATGAAATTAGAAACATGACAATATGCTCTGCCAGATCCTGAATGGTAATGCATCTTTGCGTTAGAAGACAGTGAATAAAACTAATCAGCATGTGGTCTTGTAGAAGCAAACCAAGAATTTATATTAACTTCTGGAAACGGCTGTCAGTGTTCTGACCACACATTAACAACGCCGTTCAAATCCAGTTACAAAGGTGGAATAGCTCAAATAACCACATCACAGAGATAGTATCAAGTAAAACACATAGAAAGTGGAATAGTCTTTGAATAGTTTACACAAATCTAGTGTACCTGATGGCAACTCTATCCACACAAAAATATCCTGACTTATGGATTCTCCCTTCAACGGTTTTTCTACTACAGTGTGATAAAATAGTGAGTTGTCTCATGTGATGGACTGCCAGCTTTGAAGCCAAGTGCAATATTGTAAACACTTTTGGAGCTGAGCCATTGCTCGATCTAAACAGTGTAATTTATGACCATCACTTATGAAAACAAAAGCCTACTGCTTAAGCTCCATGGACCCTGTTTTAGCAACTCGAAGTGTGGGGTAAGAAATTCAAAGCACTACTACGCTTCTGTTTTTTTTTTGTTTTTGTTTTTGTTTTTTTGTTTTTTTTTTAATGGGATATAGTACTGCTGAGGCCACAGCTAATGGTTCAGAAGTATTCAGACCGGGGAGCTGCAGTGACTCAACACTGCCCTCCGAAGGTCAGAGGCAACATGACTTCATGCTGCACACACGGCGACTTTAAAAGAAGGCATCGCTTACACATTAAAGCTAAAGTGGTTCATTGAAGCCACATTGGCCGTCAAGTTTTCCCAGAACTCTGTGTGTGTGTGTGTGTGTGTGTGTGTGTGTGTGTGTGTGTGTGTGTGTGTGTGTGTGTGTGTGTGTGTGTGTGTGTGCGTGTGCGTGTGTGTGTGCGCGTGCGTGCGTGTGTGCGCAGCATTGGAGACTTGCAGTGCTATGAGCTTGTTTCCTCTGAGCCACATGTTGCTCTCTGGTGCTGAGCGGACGCCTAGCACAGCAGTAATGAGAAGTCCAGGTGCAGACTTTACCCTCAGGGAGGAAGTCCTTGTTTACTCATATTTAACCTTGTTTCTGACCTCCCTTTTCTTTAGGCTGTATGACCCCATAGATGTCGCACTCTTGAAGGCAGTCTGCTTCAGAAATCGTAAAGATGCTTGACTCACACCGCCATGTGGTCTTTGATACAACAGATCTGATGATTATGAATGAAACATCCAATTTGCAGACCTCAGGGGGGGTTGGGACAAAAAAACAACACTAACCTCAGCTGTGCTTTACACACTGGAACACACAAACCATACAGCCAGTGTATGTGCTACATGACATTTATATGGACATGAATTCTGTAATTAGATAACAAAAAGTAGACGTGTAAAAGTTTGAAGATAATGATTAAAAAAAAAAAAGAAAGACCTACAGAATCTTTATGTACTCTGTGTTAAATGTGAATTTTGTTGATGAGAAGTGAAGCTCTTGGCTACAGTGTTTTTGATTTTTTTTTTTGTTTTTATTTTTTTAACCACTGACAGGTAATTAAAGTGATACTTCATTTGATTATGATGTGTGATAATTCAAAGCAATCTGTGAAACAGCTCAGTTTTATGCCTTGTTCCCTCGGTGGAACCTGAAAATCCCGAGAGTCTTTTAATGAAGAGAATATTTCAGCAGCTCCCACTTGTGACAGGTTGTGTGACTTTTGGTGTTTCAGGACATCATCCGTCAAACATGTGCCTGCTTCTCCACCAGTTTTTTTTTTATTGTTATCTCTGTTTAATCAGGATCAGAATGTGTGACTTCAAGCAGGTTTATTTATCCTAACAAGGTATCAAATGTGAAAATAATATGACAGTGTGTGGGGGATTATTCAGCAAAGAGTTATCACCCATCTGCGCTTCTCATCTAAATATTATGAAGCTTTCTCATGACTTTGTCAGCATCGAGGACTCTGTTGCACTCAATACATAAAAGAGATTAAATCTTGAACTTAGTTTCACCAGGTGGAGAGAAATATGGCTTCAAATTTATGGTGATGTTGCTCGTCAGTAAATAAAGTGTTGCTTAAGAAGTCATCTATCAGATCTCATAACACTGCGGTCCAAAGGTAGCAAGGAAAAAAAATGATAAAAGATGACAGCAGATTAAAACAATTTTAGTGTAGGGTGGCTTCTTTATGGCTATCGATGATATAATAGACTGTTTTAAATATTTCCTTCATCTGAAATAACTTCCTTCTGCATCTGCATTTCAAATAATGATCTTATTCCATTGTTCAGTTCAATCAGCAACATGCTTATTTATGTTAAACTTATTAAAAAGGAAACTAAAATATCTTAAGAACTGTATCTTGTCATTCCTTAAGAAGTCATAAAAATATATCAAAATATTGGAATATCTGATGTTGTTGAAGTTGTTTTTAACTGGCGGCGACATTTATGACACTTTGCTAAAATTTTGCTAAATATTTCATTTCATATGACAAGAAATAAGACATGATAACTAAGTTGATAATGCACTTTTATACTTAATATTTGAGATTCAAGCTTGAGCGGCTGCAGCTGAAAGGCTGTGAACTGTTTTATATGTCCCTGACCATCTTTGGCCAAAAGAGGGCGCTCTTTCAGTGGAAAAAGGCTTCAGGACAAACTGAAAAGTCATCTAATTTTGTGAAGGCTTGAAGTCAGAAGGTTTCAAACAATACTGCAATTTTAATATTGCTCAGATAATTTTTGGACTTGCTTTCATGCAGCTGTGATCAGAACAGTTCAATCCAGCAGATTTGACCAGTAAAACAGGATGCAGGGGTTCATTTGGTCCACTGCTGCTGGTGTCCTCAAGGGGGCGAAGTAACGCTGCTGTGGCTTGCTGAAGCTCTCGGTCACTGAAAGACCTCACTGCCTGTTGAAAGGTAGAGCAGCTCAGCAGGAAGACCTCTGAGTAGTAACCTGTACAAAGGAGACATGTAAACTCACAGCCCATCATACAGTCAAGGTCTTTGAGGAGCTCAGATGTTGCCACCTCCCGCTGAGAGATCACAAAAAAGGAAACACTGTCAGTGCTGTTGTTTCTTCTCCTTCTTCTTATTCTTCTTATTCTTCCTCTCCTACTTCTTCTTCTGTAGAATGGCCTGCTGTCTTCAGCTGCCTGACGCCTGGCCTCAGGAATGATCGTGAATTGAGGAGTGATGAAAACTGTCCCTTCATCAGCTGACACACACACACACACACACACACACACACACACACACACACACACACACACACACACACACACACACACACTCACATAGTGCATGAAGTGCATGTCCACAGAAAGTACACACTTTCTCCTCATGCAGAGTAGATTGCACGGTAACACTCCTCAGAGTCAGTCCGGTTCAGATTTTGCTGAGGTCGATGTCTTTCTTGTGCGTCTACAATGAAAGACGGCTTTTGTTCGCTGCTTTGTGGTGTTGAAGCTGGAATTGTGTAGGTCAACTCTGATTTTGCACTTACTCCAGTTGCAAGGTTGCATTCGGCAACGTCACACAAATGCCATTACCCTTATGTAAGAGTTTTCTGCAATCGGGTGTTAAGGTTTTTTTTCATGATTACATAACATTTTTCATTGCCAGCCAGGTGCGTGATAAAATACCTGTGGTAAGTGTAATCAAATCCTCTTCGTAGCTAATTTAAGCTCTCCTGTTTCACATAGCAGGAAAAGCTACTGCTGGCAACAAAGTCTGTGTGTCTCTCTCTCTCACTCACACACACCAAAACACACACACACACACACACACACACACACACACACACACACACACACAATAATTAAGGTTAAACTTAGGTGCCCCAAATATTACTGACACATTTTTAATCTCATAAGAGGGAGACCCTGAGCTGTGATGAGTTACACAGCATCAGTGTCGGCGACCTTTTGCTGAGCCTGCCTGATAAAGTTATTTTGTGTGCAACTGAATTCTCAGCCACAAAAACACAATCCTGCAAACTGCACAGATAAGCCCCTTGTGACTCATGATATGAACTCAAAAACCTTAAGTTTACACACATACGACACACATACACTTATAGCGCAAGTTGTATCTCAGTAGCAAATATCAAAAAAATAAAAAAAACATCTGTGCAATGTGTCAGTGTGCAACCCAATAATGCATTGCAGTGATAATTATTATTATTGATGTTATTATATTAATAATATATGCAAAATGCATTATGTACTTGAAGGAATAATCTACTGAACAGACAGCCTCACCGTGTTTGTTTTCATGTAAAAGCACATACACAAGAGCTTTCACTGAGAGAAAATTTCAGCAGTCTTTGAATGAAGGTATAGATTTCGTTTCAATGTCAATTTGCGCCTCTGTAATGTTTTGGCCCTAACTGCAAGACTTTGATTCAGTCTGCAGTGAAATGTGTGGGAAAAAGGACATTAAACAGGAAATGAGGAATAAACAGAGACAAACACAGTAGCAAAGTGTTCTTGTTTGTCAGTGTTGAGTCATATTTAATGAGGTTCTGAGGGGAACTCTGGCTGATCTCTTTGTAAAGTGTGCTGCAGTGGTTGCGAACATATAAAAATCCTGAATCTCTTTATGTCAATCAGTATGGCAAAAAAAAGATGACATTGTTATATGGGGCGAAATTAATGCCAAAACCTGAATTTTTATGATCCTCTCTACCCAGTTCACTTAATTCTGTGTTTTGGGTTTACTTTACTGAACCTTTTGAGCATCATTTGGTGCTTTTTCACTGCTTTCTCAGCATCACTGTCACAAAGCAGGCGGTCGTTTCTGTGTGTAGAGTGTGTGTAACATGGCAAATAAATCTAATACTTTTTATTCTAATACAACTGTGAAGACTATTAAAACAGCAGAAATGGTTTAGTTCTCAAAATTCAGTTATTACAACTCTCGACTAAACCTGTTGTTCTCGTTTTGCTATGAAATACCTGCTAGAAGGTTTTACTGTACAGTTTTGTTGGATTGGTTACATTTCTTTCTCGTTGCACTGACTTTTGGAATCTGGACTGCATTACAGTGCCTAATAATAGCCCCTCTTTCACAAACATGAATGCATACTTAGTGTTCACTGTCATCATTACGCAACTCATACAATATTTAACAACAGTAATCAACATTTTTTTCCGCTGTCCTATCACAGACCAGACTTTTTTTTTTTAATCCACATCTATGAGACCTGCACATACAGTCAGACAGGAATATTTTGACGTGGACATGTGGATAAGCACCACTGGGGTGCTGTTATGTAACCACTGGAAAATTTATGAGATGCAGGACATGGTGCACAGGCAACCGGCCAGAGAGTCCCAGTAAAAACCAGTGTGGAATGGAGGTTTGTTTGACACTGCACCATTATGCGCCGCCACACAGACATACACACTCTCCGCCGCCCCCGCCCTCTCGCGCTCCGTCATGGCTCAGTATGAAGGAAGGGACTCATGTTGCATCGCGTGCAGAGTTGTAATTTCGCCTTTGTCTGGAACTGGTGGCGTTCTCCTCGCCTCGCCAGGGTTCACGGATCTACCTCCAGACCATGCTTTAAACAGTGTGATGCACTTCACATACTCACTCGCAAACACACAGCGGTGTAATTTCCCCATAGATCAAAGTCAAATGCAACAACCGTGATAGTCCGGCTAATGGCACACAACAGCGAGGTGACGCACAAATCTGTGGAGTGAACAGCTTTCACATGTTTTTCCTTTCTTTGTACCAAAGATCAGAATTTCAACTCTTCAATTTTTACATTAGCTGACTGCGGGATAATGAAAGCTTATAAATTTAAAAATGCCAACATGAGTGATGACTGTATTATGACAGGCTGCACTGTGCTTTGTAGAAAAGAGGTGAAGCCTGGTTAACTGTCAAGAAAAAAATAGGCTAAATTTAGTCTGTGTGCCTCATTCATCTGGAACGCTCAATTCACAAATTGTTGACTGTTGTTTGCGTGTGCCTTTGATCACACAAAGTGAGAGTGAGCGTTTGTGCGTGACCATACTGCCTAATCTACTTTCCAGGACCGAGCGTCAAATGGGGAAAATTAGGAGTTGCTGCTCTCTAATACTGGTGCATCGCCCTGTGATTTAAGCTGCTCTCTCCACCCTCGTCTCTCAGGCGGAGGCCTCCGATCCAGTCCTACAGCTAGACTGCTTATTGCCAGTCATATCCACACATGCAGGCAGAAACACCCTGCCGCCTCAGTTTCGGTGGTTCCCCCCTCAGCATTTCAATCCTCCACGCCTACTATTTGATCTGTTTGTGTCTGTTAGCTGACAACACAACATCTGAGGTCCTTGTTGCCAAGTCACAGTGCAGCCCGCATTCCCACCCACTGATACAGCAACCCACCCGACATGAAAGCACTCCAGAGACAGTTATATACATGCCGATGTGTCTGTTCTCCACATTTTTTCTGCCTGTGGGCTTACCCCAGATAGTTTTGTCCAGAAGTGGCAGAGCGGAGACCACGCCTTACTCGGCTCACCTGAAGCAAAAGGTTCGACACTAAAGAGGCTTGTAGAAAGTGTGTGATCATGCAGGTACGCCCTTCACCTTGTATAATTTCCTGATGCTCTATAGATGTTCAGATCCATACAAGCTCCTAATGCTCTGTCTCATTTTAGCAAAGAAGGTTGAACTTTCAAGGTTTCTTCTTCTTTTTCTTTTTCTTTTTTTTTCTTTAATGAAAGCATTAGAAGCATCATGGCTTTGTGGAATCAGAGGCTGCAAGTCGGACTCACTTCCGTCTTGAACAGACCATATAAAATGGGCTTATGAACAAGTCCAGATTAACAGGTCTTGTGTTTTTTCTCAAGTGGTCCACTCAGGGCAGGATTAGTCTTTAACACCGGAATTCACACAGTTTTATGCCCAGTGTCTTGAGTGCTGACACAGCAAGCGAGCTTTCTATTTCCATTTCACTTATCACTGAATGTCTGTTGCTAAGCATCCTGCTCTGGTTTTTCCACGTCTCCCATCTTTTGAACTGATTCATCCCCAGTTGTCGCCTTTATTTGGCTTGATTTTTTTTTTTTTTTTTTTTTTTTTTAGCATTTGTAAAGTGTTTTGAAAGGGGGAGTGGACGCTGTGTCGTCTCAGGCGCTTGTGCAACATTTCCCTGCACAATCTTGGAAAAAAGCAAATAATATGAATTTTTCACTCTATCTAGTACAAATGATAGATTTGAGGGCATTAATGTGAAATAGATAGGTATCTCACTACTACTGGACAAGCTATATAGAAAAGGTGCATTTAGTAATAGTCTATCTCTAAATTCCAAAAAAGGACATTAATTGTTGTAAAGCAGAAGTCTCCACTTTAAAAATGCAAAGGTTGACATGAACATGTCCATATAGCACTAACCATTTGGATGAAAAACTATAATCTTTAGGCCATTATGTATTTAAACTTGTAAAATGTAGCATCGATATTTGCAGTACTGTGTGCCAGGTGTCATTCTACATATGTGGGTCACTTTAGTGACGATTACTGTTCACAAATATAGTCAGCGAGCAAAAAATAAGATTCCAGCAAAAACAAAAAGCTAAATTATGAATCATCACCGGCTTGTATTCCCATATGTCAGAGATTAAAATTTATAAATAGCTAAACTATTTTGCTAAAATATGAAACCAAATTAGTGAACATCTGCTAGTGACAAATTGTAATAATTGCTCCACTGCAATTCGTTTCTGTTTTTGATAAAGATGATGAAGATGTTGCTTCATGGTTCATATTTATCCCTTAGTTGCTGTGTCTATCTTGCCCATTTTGGGTGAAATAGCTTCACGTAAGTGCACTCTAAGCTCTTTTACCCCAGTGTGTGTGGGTATTTACTCTGTGCAGTTTGACTCGCATCAGTCTTGTGATCACGCCGTGTGAAAAGTGATGTCCTGTTGGCCTGGAGATCATATGGTCAGCTGGACTCACGTGAGTGAATGTGGACATCACACGTCTGTTGCAATGAAAACCCACAACTTCCGTCTTTCCTCTTTCATGCTGTGGTACAGTAGCAACGCGGTTTTTCCTCAGCGGCATTCCACACAGGATTACCACGTCTGATATAAACTCTTTGTAAAACTGCTTTGCCGCATGCCTTCTTATCCCTTTCCATCTTAGCCTCTCTAAACACACACACACACACACACACACACACGCACACATACACTCATTCTTATTCTCATACTGGAGTAGAATTTTTGATCATGTTTCAGAAAAAAAAACCCTGGATATTTATACGCAGTCTCATTGTCTGCATTCCTGTGATAAGTACGGGAGTGATTACTTCTGATTGTAGTTGACCAGAGATGGTGAGCTGCTGCAGTGTTTTGAGGGTTGTTCAGGAAACTGGCTATGTTTTTCTAAATTAACGATCTCCTTGTTCTTCAGTGCAGACTGTTTTTCCTGGTAGCAGATTAGCGTGGCAGTGGTCGTGGATACAAATATTGATTTAAAGCTTATTTCCAATCTAGAGATGCTTTTATTCTGTTCAGTTTTGGGAGAATAAGGGGCGCAGCTGTCAATACTTATCAGGAGACATCACATAGATTAATAAAACCCTGTAGTTTTTCCTGTTTACCCAAAGACACATGCTTCATGTGTATTCGTTACAGCCCTGGCATGTTTCTTTGCTGGGATTGGAATGTGTTTTGATCCTCATGTACATCCTCCTCCTTCTACGGTGACTCATTAAAGCGGGTGAGTGTCTAATAATCCGCAGCTGAAAATAATTCTTCACAAATGCACCTTCCTAATTTAGAAAGGCTTGTTCACCTCATGTGTGGTTTCCTCCCACAGTCCTGAACGGGTGATCCCAGTGTGAGTGTGTTTGGTTCCCTGCCTCTCTGTGACCTGTGACTGACTGCAGACCTATACAAGGGTGGATGGATGGATGGATGGATGGATGGATGGATGACTGTCGACATTTCATTCCTGAAATGAAAGAATTCATTTACATTTTGTTAATGTTGATCTCTTTTGTTCCTTTTGGTGTTTTGATGAGGATGATGGTGATGGTATTTGAGAAACAGTGTTCCATCCATTTGAGCAATATCACACTATAGCCAAAGTGGACGAGAGACACATTCCCATGTTCCTTAGGCTGTGCCTTCCACATCCCTAAAATAGAGTTTCTACTCCCCACTTTGTGCGCATTTTTAATTTATTTTCACTTCCTGTTCAACTCCATTCATTCGTGAGACATTCCTGTGTGCTCCTCTGGTTGGTTGGTTGCACTTTCTGAGCGTCACAGGTTACATTCGCACTTCTCTATAGTGACTATTGCTCACCTCCGGCTCTGTTAGATCTAATTAAGAAAACCCTCAATCAACCGTTTCCTGCGTTTGCCTTATTTGGTCTGTCTCTCTCTCTCTCTCTCGCTCCCTCTCTCTCTCTCTCTCTCACTTCTCCTTAATCTCTCAATCTCATTGCAGTTTTATTAGGACTGAGTCAGTCTCGGATATCACTCTGTTGCTGTCTAAATAAATTAGTGACAGTTGACTTGTTCAGGAAGGATAACAGCGGAAATGTCACTTGCTCTCATGTACTGTGCAGGTAATGTTGTTTATCGGTTCTCGTCACGTGCCTCACGTGACGGAGACGTTTGCCGGAATGAAGCCAGACGTCTGCACAACGGCCACGCACGCGGTCTTCCCTCCGACTGATCGAGAGTTCATCCCCCATATTTGCGTGAGAGTCATCTCACAGCGTGTTGTAAATGTGGCGTGGTGCCGATCTGATTGGCCGCATGGCAGTGCCGCCTGAGATGAATTCAGACGCAGGTGTTCAGCATCGCAGCCAGGCTGGATGTTCCTGGATCAGCACCTGGAGGAGGATCTGCAATTCCATGATCCACATCTACACCACAGATTGTCATGAGGGTGTGTGTGTGTGTGCGCGCGTGTGTGTGTGTGTGTGTGTGTGTGTGTGTGTGTGTGTGTGTTAGGATGAGGGTCCTGCATTAAAAGGCTTTGCCACGGCCCTGGACCTCGCCCAGCCCCTTTCCTGTGCTATACTGTATACTTTGGCACGAAGTCAGCGGACTTAGCTGCCAGCTTTCCCCTGTACCCACCTGAATCCAACAATTTCAGCCAGGAACACATCCCCAGCACACACAGATTAATTGAAAAATTTCCCTATAGCAGCATATATACTCACATAAAACCCCATGTGCCTTCTTTTTGTGTGTATGTGTGTTTTGGCGGGTGTGGGGCGGGAGGTGCTTTTCTCCTCTGACAAAGATGTGGGCTTTATCTTTCCAGACACCTGCAGCCTTCACGCTCAGCTCAGCCAAAAAGCCCCACTGTTTTTTTTTTTTCCTTCTTCTTTTTCTTGTTCTTCCTCTTCTGACGGTCTACCTCACAGTCAGGGCGGCGCAGGAGAGAGCAAATCATTGAGCCACACACTTCACATTCCTGAAGACGGCAACTCAAAACAAAAGACCTGCCGTGCTAAATTTGATATCATCTATAAGTGAAGGGAATGGAACTACCGGAAAACAAAAACAGATATCAAGATCTGACAAATTCAAGCCGTTCAGCGTACGTCGTATTACTGTGCTGACACTGACGTCTTTCTCTGCACATTTAACATGATAAATAAAACTTAAGTCTGCATGTAGGTCATTTTCCACATTGTTAAATTTATTCTAAAAAGGAGTGAAAAGAGATATAGCTGCCCTTTAAGTCTATCAGTTTACAGTGCAACATGTTAAATGCAGAACATTGTTGTGCATGAAGGTAAATTTTTTCCACATGTCCCATGAATGTGAGATGTTATCTTCAAGATTTGCTCATAGCTCACAGATAGTGTATGTGTCTGTCTTTGCTTTAATAGCTAAAGTATGGCCAGCTCTTATGATGTTATGTAACGCTGAAGTAGGAGTTTTAATTGACTCGGGTTCAGCAGAAACCCAGTAGTCAAGCATAACCCTGTGAGTTTATCCTAATTAGTTAAATGAAATTCATAGCGCTTCTTCGTCATTTAAGCTGTGCTCAACTGTGAACAGGGTGCTCTCTATTATGTCTCAGAAAGAGATGGACTTTAGATTGCTATAGTCCACCTCTCTCACTTCTAATTTAATTCAGTTTTATAGATAGAGTGCCAATTACAACACAGTGTTCTCCATGTCCGTAATATTACAGTGAAAACATGAAGCTGTTGTGCTGCCCTACTTTCCTCATTCCTGTTCTGGTGTTGCAGGTTTTTACATGGGTCCACACACATTTTATATTGACTCAGGATGTTTTCATGGAGTAGCAAGAAATCTGAAGTCTAAATAAGATCTTGCTAGAAATATTTGTATTTTATATCACATACTGTATATAGAACTTAAACTCCCAAACCTGGAGTTGTCTTGGATTGTAAGTTTGACACAGCATATTAAATCTAATTTACCATAACTAAGACTTTAAAGTACAGTCATCATCATTGGCAATATATTGATTTCAGTGATTGTGGTTGGTTTTTGTTTAGTTTTTTAATATTTTCTTCTCCTTTTTTTAATTTACACAAAATAGGAATATACTGCAGATTTGCAAGAAGATGAAATCGAACTGTGCTGGAGAGTAAAGAAGCACAGTAGGCTTATATGAAGTTCTCCCCACCAATAAAGAACTTCATATATTACTATAATGAAAATAAAAATAATAAAGGATGAAGGAACAACAAACACAGAAACAAAGAAGTTGATCAAAAATAGTCACCTAAACGACAGAACATAAACATTTCTGTTTTTTTTCCCTGACAGGAAGAGTCCTACATGCATGTCTATTGTCTTAGACTTCCTTGATTTTCAGTATATATGGGTGAAAGATCAGTAGTGTCCCTGTGTAGAAAAACAGCCGGCATTAAAACAGAAAAAGCGGTTTTTGCTGTGGTTGACCAGGTTTACTGGCACTCTAATGAAGCTGCTGTGAAGAGATGGACTTAACACATCGATAGGGGATTACAACCCGGAAGAAAGTCAAGAAAGGGAGTTGTATCACACTAATGCAAGATATTTTGAAAAAACTATGTTGACATTCCAGGATAGGGGAAAAACTTGGAGACATAGATCCATCTCTTAAGTTTAGCGCTCACCTCAAGACTGTGAGGAGGCAGGAGCTTAAAATTCCAGTCGATGTAAATCAGTCAGAACACGGAACGACTCTCCACATATGAACCATGTCGAAAGCTCAGCAATGATGCTGGAGTCATCAATGTTCCTGAAGCTTGTTACAAGTCTCTTGTAGTCTGGTGTGCTGATTCAGTGTTCAGGTGTGTGTTTATATCTTCTATAACACAGCTGACCTCGGCGCTAATAGAAGAAACCACATTCCTGAGCTGTGCGAGAGGAAAACGCAGGTGCCCGTCGACCTACTTTGCCAACAGTATTATAAAACTACCACCATGCTCCTCCCTTCTTTGTTCCTCTGTCCTCTCACATCTTCTGTTTTACTTCCCTTTAATATTCCTTTGTTCTTTTTCCACCTTTCCTGTGCATTTCTTCAGAGAGGAAGGCAGCATTAGCTTTTGATTAGACTTTTGTATTGAAATGAAAGGGTTCTTGTGCCCTCGCTCCCGTGCATTAACCGTGGTAATTGTTTTCAGCGCACACCCAGCTGAGAAAATTACCTACAAAAACCAACATGTTATATCTCACTGCCAGCTATTCTTGCAAATACAAATGTTTTTTGTGCTTGTGTAAGCAGCATGCGGTGCGACTGATGGTGTAAAAAAAAAAAAAAAAGAAGTCCACATACAAACTGGGTAGTCGGACAAATGCTCACTTCTTTCTGCTTCTGTATGTAGTCTCAGGACCTTTTGTTGTTCGGCAAGAACCCACCCGTACACGTGTGTTACTGTTCTAGGTTGCGCGGACCCTGCAGAGCTGACCACAGAGCGAGCGCATTCGGCAGTGGAGGAGATGTTCGACACCCTCCGAGGTCTGAGCCACACCCGAGACCACCTGAAGCAGCTGCGCTCCGTTTACGCCACCAGCGATGGAGTTCACCAGGTCTGATGCAGCACGCACACGGGATTTACGTTGCAGAAGAGCTTCTTGGATGCACACCATCGCACATTGTCACGGCTTCTGTTAACATGGTTTTTCTCTGGTCTTGCGTTTACCTATATTTACCCTGTTGTTGTGGTAGTAGCACATGTATAAATTGAGTGGGGAACCTCTGACCTTTGCCGCCTTTGTTGTGCTACAGTTTACATCACATGAAGCTACCACACAAAGAAGGTATTTACTTTAAGAACTTCTTCTGAGTCTGTGTCTGTGTCTTGGAGGTTATATAACTCAGAAGGACTTCTCTGTGTATAAGTCTTTGTCCTCTTGAAAAGCCATTCCCTATTGGTATAAACTAGCCAATGATGGCTGACTCCTTGTAGCTGTCCTCCACTCTGATTGCATAAGATTTTTTCAATGGATTTTAGGCCAGGATCATAAATGTCACACTAAAACATTTTTCTTCAATCGAGGTTGGATTTTTTTTTTTTTTTACTCTACAAAAAACACAAACAAAAGTAAAACACTGTGGCTGAAAGTGCCATTGTTGAAAGTGCAATGAAGTTTGAGCAAAAACTGAAAGGACTGCTGTGTCCTTCTCATTTTGTCATTTGTTGTTTACACCTCTTGAACTTCCTCAGACATTTGTTTTCTTTTTTCAATTCTTACATAAGTCTTTTTTTTTTTTTTTTTTTTTTTTTTTTTTTTTTCAAAGCAATGGCATACAAATCTTTTCTTCAAGGAAGAATTCTACCTCTTCGGTTCCGTTGTGAAATGAAAGGTTTGAAATGTCTCTACCCAACAAAGCTATTTATGCTATGTTATGTTATGTTGTTATGCTGCAAAAGGTGGTTACCACCACCACCTGGCTAGTCACTACCTTTCTTAGTTGTAAAGCTTTTCACAGGGATTTTTTTGTGTGTGTTAATTGTGATAGGTAGCTTAGCTTAGCTTTGTTTTGTTTTTGTCATGTTAAAACGTTCCAATTTCCCGTTTTCTCTGTGGTGCTAGGTTCCTACAGGAAAATTAAAATTTGACATCTGTTGTGTTTTTCTGCTCTTTACGTGTTGTTCACGTCGTACTTGTTGTAATCCAAATGTTTGTTTGTTTTTTTCCTGATAAGCAGATTATCATTTCTACTTCTATTGTGCAGTGTTTGGTTGTAAATAATGTCACAACCGGGGTAATTCCTAGCCGGGGTGGTGTGGCTTATGTCTTGTGCAGCTGCATCATACTATTGAATATCATTTTTAGAGTGATGTAGAATTTGATCTCAGCTGAGAAAATATTCAAATGATGGCCCTCTACAAAGTAGAAAATTGATCATTTTCACACTTAAAGTGAGAATATTTGCTAAATACGCAATTGAGAGGTTTTTTTTTTTTTCCAAGAAGTCTCTGTTTTGTGAGTCTAAAGAAGCTTTTTTAAAGTTTTGTGAGGGAATAAAAATAATCTGTCATTGCTTGGAACATCAAAAAATGTCAGTGCTGAATTTCAGTGCTTCATTTCCATGTTCAGGCAGTTGAAGGACAAGGAGAAGTGCATCATCCTCTTGCCGTTGCAAATCAGTCAGCACCTTTGTGCCCGTGTGTGTGCTTGTGCGTTTGCATTGTGTCAGGACAGATCTTCCTGTTCCTGTTCCAGTGGAATGATGAAAATGATTTTTGTGTTGGAGGAGAACAGCGTGATATCTTCCAGCTACGGCCTGTTCTTGAGAAACATCAGAAATCCAATAGGCTGTGTCACAGCACGCGTTCCCCTCAATCAGTGATGCTTGTGCCTGTCGGTCAAGATGACTTCCTGCTTAATGAGGCCACTGGTCCCTTTCTCAAGGTTTACTCGAGGAGGAGACTTGAGGGGATGGCTCGGTCTGTTTCGTTTTCTCACCTCTTCTGATAATGTGACTGTTTTTCTCACGTGTTCACATGAGTGTTTAGTATTTGGTGCTTGTCACACACAAGAGGATAGACAGCATGTCACTTAAGTGTTCCAGTGATTGTTGGAAAAGCAGACATGGCGAGACATCGAGCCGTGTCTCGTCCGAAAATATCTTATTCCTGCTTTCCGTCGCTCTGTGTTTTTACATTTTGTTTGTCTCACATGCACACTGTGATTACGCTGTGATCTGTGCGTGCTTGTGTTGCTTGCAGCCGAATGGGTCAGAAGCCATGGTAATGACTGACATGATGACAGCAAACAGAATTGATCCTCAGAGAATGCAGCTATGGGGGGGTCAAAATGCTAGAATCGTGTTAGAATGTACCCCAAAAAGCCCATGACCATGAAAAAGAGGTTTTGAAGTTTTGAAGAGCCTGTTGGACAAAGTCGTAGCTACGCTCAGACGCCCGGGAAGAGCAGAGAGCCATCAGAAAATAGCAAGAACAAAGCTAGGTCAAGATTTTTCCAGGATCCATTCAAGTACATCTGCAGTCTTTTGGAGGAACAGGATACCATACCCCATCAAGCAAGAGTTGGAAAGCTCTTCTGTAATAAATCAGGTTGTAGATTGAGCACAAGCTCCAGACCAATCGGGGTCTCTTACCAAGTCTGCAAGAACAAGCCAGTGCATCTGCCTTCTTCGACTCTGAGGGCTCTACAGGAGAATCACCCTGACTCTTCAGTTGGAAACCATCAGCCTGTGTCACATGCTGGAGATGGTGTGCTTTTCGTTCCGGCTAAAGGACTCCCCAGATCCAATGGTAAAAAAAAAACAAAAAAAAACTACAAAAACACCAAGATCTAGATCATACCTGTAGGAAATAGGATGCATCAAATGATGGGGAGTAAAAAGTCAAGGCTGTGAGCCAACCACAGCAGTCAAGGCAGGTGGACAATTTTGAGGCTGCCATCAATAGAAGCATCACATGGAGTGATTTGTGATTTTTCCCTCAAGCAAAGTAGAGTTTACTGATCAGATCAGTATTCAATACCCTCCCTATCCCCTAAGAACACACTGCTGATATGACACAAACTTGAAGTACACAATTCCTGCCGGCCAGTGTGGGAGACAGGAGGACGAGACATTGAAAGTGGACTGAGAGGTGATGGAGGCTGCCTCCATCCAGCTGTTCCTGAAGACTCTCAGGCGTCTGAAAGATGAACAAGATGAGTGAACACAAACCTGACAGACGAAGCGAGCAGGGGGGCATTTCGGCTTTGGTTTATAATGAACACACATTTGTGGAATGACAATCAGTGATTAAATTGTGAGTTCTGCCGATGAAAAACCTAAAATGAACGTGACTAAAAAGAATCCTCTCAGTGGGCTCCAGCACCACTCAGCTTTGTTTTGCTGGTTTATTTGCACTCAGTAGCATTCAGACCGGCAGACTGCCACTCGCTTCTCTGTCACGTGTGAATTCGTCATAGACCAGCACTGAAATAGCATATTTCCCAAGAATAGCTCGTGCTGGGAGTAAGTGAACGCTGTTGTAACTCCTGGAAAAATACATCAATGAAATATGAGTGGAGAGCCCTTTAACAGCTGGAGTCTGATGCAGTCTGCTGAGGTGAGCCAAGTGGTGCTGAAGTGAGGTTTTTTTTTCTTGTTTAGAAAATATAGCGATGGCAGTTTAACTATGGAAAAAGTCTGAAGTGTGAAAGATAAGCTGTAGATTTAAAGAAACCGTGTAATGAAGTTTCATAACCAGTGAAAGCTGATGTATATATAATTCACAGTCAGACTGTGCCACGCGTTGCTGTATGACCTTTTTAATGCAGTAGTTTCCCCTCTCAGCTCATGCATCAAACACAATGATCAAGCTGAATATGTGCAGCTTTTACTGCACAGACACTGCGGTGTCAGAAAAATAAATTAAAAACTTCATGACCATGAAGGTGCTGAGGGATAACATACACAAATTTAACTGATTGATTTTTTTTAGTAAACTGACTGAAAAGTCCTGCTTATTATTCAAATTTTGCTCCTTCAGATCTCGTGATTTCTTAATTTGATTTAAAAAAAAAAAAAAAAAAAAAGCAGTCTTGTGCATCCGAATGTGAAATTGAAATATTGCAGCAGGCTTAGCGTGGACCAGGTGGCATCCTTGGATATGGGGAAAAAATAAATTCCTTTAACAACTGTCTCCAATCATATTCAGCTAAAGTTGCTTGTACCCTTCCTCAGAGACAATTTTTTGGGCCGGAGGGAAAATATTGAGGGTTTTTTTTTTTTTTTTTTTTAGGTTTTTGTTTTTTGAGAAACTTTAGTTGTACAGTGGAAAAGTGTCAGAAACTTTCTGCATACAATGTCAAAGAAATTCCCCGATGAACAAAAGAGATGCATATAAATGGTACTTGTTGCTGAAGGTTCTAAAAACTTCTATTTATATTTGTGTTCCAAACATGTCAAAAAATAATGTTTTGAAATAGTTCTTTGAAAGAATCAAAAAAGCTCAAGCAGCCATTTAAAATCCACCTTGCTTTTGTGAAGGTCTTAGAAGACATGCTTTGTACAGCTCCTGTGTGTTTATGACAGGATTTTGTCCAAATTATATTCCAGTCTGTTGTTTTTCTGCCATGTTGTTTTGTAGCATTACCAGCAATTTGTTCATCCACCTCTTTACCAACAACACTCATGGGGAAACTTGACGAAAGTGTGAAAGTGTGCGTGTGTGTTTTATACTATAAGTAACACTGATACTGTTATTTCATCATGTGATGGTTTGAGGTGGTGAATTAATGGCGCAGCTTTGATATTTTGGGGGATTCGGTTATAATTGAAGAGTGTGTGACTGTGCCTTGGTTTTATTGTTTATGTCCACGATGTTGTCGCGTGTTGCTTGCATTAGTGTATCACTTAGCCACCGGTGAATCACGACTCTGTTTACAGTTCAGTTCGCGTGCGAAGTTTGGCCCATCACCAAAGTGATGTTGGCAGAGGTGTGTGTTATTTTAAATAATTACGTCAGGGGATTTTCAAAGGTCGGATTTAACGGCTTCGCAGGAAAAGATGAGTGGGGAGGCTATGAAGTGAGTTTTGAGGTTGGTGAGCAAGGCGCAGAGGCTTACATTCAGACATAAATCTTTCCATTCTAAACATTTTTTTCTAGAGTCGATCAGTGGTTGTGTCATGTTGTAGACACTCAGACCACATTAAAACAACTTGACCCTTCTGTGCTATGACTATTAACACCACAGATGCACAAACTCACCTTCACTTGTCAGAAAAAGAAAAAAAAAACCTGTATGGATGGCATATCCTCCCTTGTTGGTCCAGATCTAGATTCTTTGCTTGAATGGGGTCTTGTGCAAACTTAACGAGACCCAGGGAAATGGTTACCTTTTGATTAGAGTCAGAGAGTGGTCTGGATATGTCATACTTGTAACTGGCATGTGACATGATGAATCACAGTAAAACATGAAGAGGTGTGAGCAGAAACACCTGGACGCATTAAGATTCAAACGCTGCGGCTTGTGTGAGCAGGTGCTTGGATGTAGCAGTGGAGGCTTGGTGGACGTGCTCCATTCAGATGTGTTTTTGACAACAAGCAGATGATGGGCTTTCCTCCTTATTTGGATGTTGTTGTGGCACCCTGCCATGGACGTATCGCTAGCTCCTGCCTCGTGTAACAATGAAAAATGCTCCTCAGTGTTGGAGCATATTTGACCTCTTTAGTTTAAAAGGTTTCGCTATTCAGAGGACTGACATCCGAACACTATTCTGAGTCTTATCAGTGTCTTTATGGTGGAATGGAATGGAAAAGCAAAGTCACCAATGAATTCTTCTCATGTGCAGTTAACACAATGTAGATGCTACATTTTGTGCTAGTAAGTAGTATTAATAAGTAGGGTTTTTTGGGAGGGAGTGCCCCCCATAAATCATTCTCAGCTGCTGAAGTTCTGCAGATTCAGGATCATGAAGTTACCATAAACTAGTTTTACTGAAAGTAGTGCAAGAAGTACGTTATTTTTTTTCTTTCGTGAAATCTTGGCAGGACAAAAACCATGGAAAGGCAGGCCTGATCTGAGTGTCTGCTTCAGCTTAACCTGTTCATGCAAATGTAGTCTGTGGCATTTTTTTTATAGATTAGACAAAAGCATTTTTATCACAGCCCACACACACTTATTTACGAAGAGAGGAAATGCTACATGTTGAGGTTGAAACTATATCAGGACATTTAAAAAAAGCTGGTATGAAGTAAGTTCACCTCAGTGTCACTTTAGTTCTTTATTTAAAATAACCTGACGGTGTTTCAGGGCCGAGGAGACTCTTATAGTTTTCAGGTGAAATGTGTTTCCATGCTTGCCTCTTAATGACGAGCAGGCCAGTGCAACACCCACACTGTTTTACGAAGGAGCCATGCTTTTATATAATGTGGAAAGGCTGATCTGGCATCATGTTGTTGAAATAAATGAGTCTTTGTCTGAAAAAGTCTGTAATAAAATGCTGGTTTTGTTAATATTTCTGTATTTTTCCCTGACAGATGTTTGCAGACACATACACTGATGCTGGCTTTTGTTTGTGAACAAGCTGAAAGATTTATCAGCTTGTTAATCTTGAGGATGCAGCATCTATCAGGAGGAAGAAAAACATTAAAAGATCAATTTATGGTAACCTTACTGCCTTGTCTTAGTTTAACTCAGACCCAGAGAGGATGACTGCATCTCTGTTGTTTGTTTCTGTTTTTTGCTTCATGGACACAAGTTATTCTTGAGGATTCAGCGATCTGCCGAGTTCACTGACTGTTTATCTTTCAGACGTCTTATGAAACTCATGTAGTGAAGCCCACTTTTCTGTTTGTGTTGCTTTTCTTCTTCTCTTTTTCCAGTTTATTCCATTGCTTAAATACCAGGTGAAACATTTTCCTGTGCTCATGTCTGTATATTGCTGAATGATCAAACTTTTCTTGAGCTGGAGCTGCAGAGTATTAGGCCTGTTAGGCTCGTGTTGGATTACGGTCATATCGTAATGGCAGGTTGAGTTTTGTGGGCAGTTTTTCTTCTTTCGTTTGATTTGCCCCACCATCGCCCACTCCTCATTTGCCGGTGCGCTTTTTTTTAGCCACTTTTATCACACGATGATTCTTTTGTCTGTGAAACTGATGTTTGAGCTCCTCTTCCTGATGTGACTCATGAATCGGTGGCCTGTTAAACTTGACCAGAGCTGTTTATAACTCAGTGTCTCTCACGCCCACTGCAGTTCTGCAGTGGTTGCGAGGCTAAATGCGGGGTCCGCTATGGAAAGCGCGTTGGCGCCCACAGTTTGCCAATCACCGATTCATACACACATAATTTACCTCATTCATGTTTTTATCTTAGCAGAAGTGTTTCAGTCGCTGTTGTCGTGGTTCATATTTGTGTGTTGCGTTTTTGTCTTACAGGCCACATACCGTCCTCTCCTGAAACAGATCCTGGAGGAAGTCTTCCTTCCCGAGAGACGTGAGTGTCCAGACATCGAACACATGTCCGGCGGCCTGACAGACCTGCTAAAAACCGGCTTCAGCATGTTCATGAAGGTGAGCCACTGAGGAGGAACACTCCAGCATTTGTATAATGTGACCGGGTCCTCTCCCTCCCACTGCCTGCTGCGGACAGAGGAGGGGGATTGTTCTGCTGCCTCAACATGATCTGCTTTGTCTTTCCCTGGTCAGCATGTTGAATGACAGTATTGACTTTAGCGGGATAATTAATCAAAACACTTGGCTTTTCAAAGTCTACAGCCACACATGTGATTTCAGAAACACTTTGTAAAACAATAGTAGTAAGAAAAGCACATCACCTGAACTGCTTATACTAAGGCATACTTTACAGGATGAAGAGATTTGTGTTTCACCTTAAGTCAAGGACGAGAAAAACTTTCCTGCAGCTCAAGAACCTAACAGGACTTTAACTTTTACATATATTGTGTATCTGCAGTGAAATATAGATATGAAGAACATTTCCAGTTTCCAGAACTTAGTATGTAAAGGTTTGTAGTCAGAAGTACCTGGTCGGGTGAGTCATTAGCTTCTTGAGGGGAACTGTAGTGAAGTTTAGCTCTATGACAGGCTGAATACATGGATGAAGCACAAAACGAAGCACTCCCGTCATGTCCTGCTATGAAAACACAGACAAAACACTTCAAGATTTTATCAGATTTTATTTTTCTTGTTCATTTATTTATTTATTTATTTATTTATTCATTATTCATTCATTCATTCTGGTGGGGGGGCTTGACTAACAAATATACAATTCTTCTTAAACATCTTGGTGAGGTCAGTTTACGTCATCTTAAAAATGTATCATAGACTGAAGAAATGTGAACAACATAAATCCAAAAACCTGAGAGTATCCATCTCTCGTCTGTATTGCTTAAACAAACTTTGGGTCACAAGGAGGTTGGATCTGTTTAAATTGACTTTTCAAAAGGAACGATGCACCATGGACACATCCCCAGGCCATTAAATTGAAAAGACAAACCGTCACACACATTCACATGTACAAGCTACATTATAAGGATATTTTTGAATTTTGGGAAGGGTTTCTCTGCAAAGCCGGCACAGAAAAACTCCAACCCTGGCTGTGAGGTGAGAGTTCTGATGACTGCTTCACCATACTGCCTCTCTGAAGACATTAGTCTTCCTGTTTCAGACCTGTTGCGTCTGAAAATAGCAGTGAAGTCTCCCTCTCATTTTGATGACAGAGCCGGCTGTGCTTTATGAGATGGAGCTAGCATGCTATGCCTTCCAGTCTGGATCACACCCAGCGTTGCACTTCATGGCTGAAGAAAAGTGCAGCCTTTTCATTTTCACCTTTGAGCTTCAAGAAAGAAAACACTCGATTCAGCATAGAGCATTACTAGAAAACCAGCAAATAAAGTCTTACTGTTTACAAACATAGAGGAGGGATCCTTGAATGCACCATGAATTGACCGTCCCTTTATTTACAAAACGGTAGTATTTTCTTTCTACCTTCTTCCTGGCAGGCTGTGGGTGACAAACCCTAAAGTTTTACAGACTTGTTCAGGATCCAGATTTGGGTGTAATTGGATGTTTTACTGCAGAGGAAACCCGGTGTTTACCAGCATGCCACGCGTCCAAGACTTTACTAACTCTGGCATGATTTTGTACATCAGACGGATGTGATACATTTTATGATAGTACAGATGTCAAAGGCAAAAATGTATCTGTATTTCTTGGACTACAGTCTTAGAAATGTTGTTACAGACAAGAACAGTCAGAAATGTTCAGTCTGATGCCCTTAAAACATGAATCCAGATCAAATACCACTTCAGAGAATCACATTAATCTTGAGTTAAAACAGAATCCTCAGATGACACCAAACCCAGGTCTTGAGGGGCCTGAGCTTAATAGGAACAGAAAAGAAACGTATTTCAATAAACACCTGTTTGGAAACCATCTTTTATACTGATCGAGCCATCGAGACCAAAAACCCACTTTTAAAACACTGGAGTGGGATTCACAATGAATGGAAACTCTCGACTTACGTTTATGAATAGTCGGTATTATAATGCCTTGACTCATCCTCTCAGTTATTCATTCTGTCTGTTGCAGCGTTGTCTCAAAAAGTTTTGAGAGCCCTCAGTGATGAGACGGACAGACTCAAATATTGGGGTTATGTGAATATTTTGGTCAAATGTTTTTACAACGACTGACACGCCGCGCCGTGGGTCGTGTATATCCACCGCACACCGGATCTCTATCCGCAGCCTGATTACTGCACATCTGGGCCTGCTCAAACCAATGATTACCCAGGGGCAGGAATTAGACAGGTTGTATAACCGTGGCCTGGATTTTGCACATGTTAAGAAACTTGGCCCATGATGCAGCCATTCAGTCAGGCTACGCATAGAAACCTAAACTTGCAGTTTTTTTTCCTGCAGGATTGCTGTACACTCCCTTTATGCAGTAAAGCACTCCCTTATAAAACTTCTATTTTTAACCACGTCTGCTGCGAACCCTGCTGTTTATCACTGAGCACACCGGACCCTGCTGTTTGGATGGTGACCCCCCAGAAGCCTCTGTAGCTTCACAGAACCTTAATCTGTCATATTAAACCGTCTGTTGTGTGTCTGTTGTACTGTGTTTGGTCTTTAAATCAAACAAAGTCCCGGTTGCGCATTAGATTTGTGCCTCCTGCTCCTCCAGCCGTTATTCAGCCGTAATTCCACTGAATAACAACAAGCAAAGTGAGGGGTTTGCGCACAGTCGTGGAGAACAGTCTGAACTTTGCATAGCAGCTCAGCTGAAGTCTTCGGAGCCTCTGATCTGTTTGCTGTGTTTAAAAAGTACTACAAACGTTCTGCCTGAAATAAATGATTCAGCTGTGATCTTAAAGAGAGCAGCCTGCAAGTCTGTCCCCAGTGGACCACAAGAATGTGCGTCAGCTTTGCCCGGGGAAATACAGAATAAAGCCCACTGTGTGTGGGTACGCTGCCCTGTGGAAGCTGACGTCCACTGCCTCTGATCCCTCTGCATCCCTAATCCATCAATTATCTGTGTGAAGTCTGAACATTTATGATGAGAAATCTGAACCTGTTTCTGTATATTAGAATATCACTTCTTATCAAGCTTCACTCAACTTGCATCCTCCTTGCTTGTGAGGCAAGAGGGCTAACCACTTCACCACCGTGCCACCCTTACCTGGTGTCAGTTTGAATCATTAAACAAACCACATGTGATTGCCTTGAAAAGTTCATCAGAGGTGCTGAACTTTAGCTGTAATCTCACAAGCACTGATTATGTACAGGTTGAAGAAGTGACAAAAATGAAGAGGAAAAACATTAGGAGAAAATAGTTATTCAATTCCCAAACTGGCACAGACAAAAATAGCATCAAGTACTTTAGCAGCTTCTGCTTGTTGGTTTGGTTTTAGAAATGAGTAGTTTCATATTGTGTGAATGGGAAGAGTGTTTCACTCACAAGGTTTTCCTCAATAGACGGAAGACCTTTTCCCCAAAATTGAATTTGTAGATCCTCATTGTTTTTGTTTCTTCTCACACATGCTCTGCAACGCATTTCCCTTGGCGGCTCCTCCTCTCCGTCTCGCTCATGGCAGCGCACATGGTCCGCCTAAAGTGTGTAACTGCATTAGGTTACAGCACAGACACTGATTCGCTGGCGCATCGCTGTGTCTCTGATGCCGTCCGGTGCCAGTGGACCCGCCTCGACGCTCAGCATCCAAACACGAGCAGAATTCACTACAAAACATTAGTTCGCACATTTTTCCAGAAAACACATGTTGAATCATTGTGGACATGCTTCGGCCCAGCTGACTGCCGCTTCACGTGTACCACCACTCTCGCCTCAGGTCCACCCCCTGCAGCTGTGATTGCTCGGTTAGCATTCACAGGCTTGTCCTGTCTGCCACGCGCTGACCAATAGCTGGAAGGCTCGCTCTATTATTCCCCCGGCAGCGTATCACACTCAACAGATACACCAGAGCTTCACCTGCTGTGTTTAAAGGCATATTTTAATGGTTATAACAACAAGCAAGGAAGGCACAGGGGATCTTTACATGTCCACATGTGTTGTGTAAGTGTGTGTGTGTGTGTGTGTGTGTGTGTGTGTGTGTGTGTGTGTGTGTGTGTGTGTGTGTGTGTGTGTGTGTGTGTGTGTGCGTGTGCGTGCATATCTCCTTTCATTTCATGCCCACATGTCAGCCATTATAACACCAGTTAGAGGAGACATCACCCTCTGGGCGCCGTCTGCAGCCGGACTCCGCCGCCTTCAGCATCTCCACCTCACCGCCGGTGTCCAGCTGAGCAGTGAATCAGCCGTAGTTCTCAGAGAAGTGCAAAGACAATAACAAAGAGAGGAAGTGATATAAAGTGTTCCTCGAACTAAACTGATTGTTTATCGCAGACAAGACTATAACGAGGACCAGAATCAACAACTCTAAAAATACAGCGATCAGCCACAGTCACAGTCTCCTCTGTTCACTTGCAGGTGAGCCGTCCGCATCCCAGCGATAATCCTCTGCTCTTCCTCTTCCTGGTGGGAGGGGTCACGCCCTCCGAGCTTCGCCTCATCAAAGAGATCGCTGCCGCACAGAAACCAGGAACTCAGGTCGGTTCACATAAAGTCAGCAGTGTTTTACACGGTGTTTGCAATTCTGCTGAAACATTTCCCTTTGTGATCAAGCATCATCAACACGGATTCAGCTCATGTAAACAAATAACATGCTGGAAAGTATTTTATTATTGTGAACTCCCACAGCGTCTCGCTGGAGCCGAGCTGAACACTGTGCAGGGCATGTGGGATCGTTGTAGCGTTGTTTTCACCTGCTGAGATCCCCCAGCAGTTTAAAAAAACAATTTTCCACAAGTCAAAATGTCAGCAGGAATTCTTCTCTTGCACACATTCACCACCAACGCAGCTCTATTACTGAAATATGGGTGTGGTGATGTCTGCCACATCCTACGTTTGACGAATTCAGACATTAATTAGATCCATGCAGCGATCAGTCTTCAGTCAATATCTACCAGAGTTTGTGCTCTGAAAAGGAAACCCAAGACATTTTATAAAATGTATTTGTTTGTAGCAACATATGTATTTCCACAACTTCAATGCAGAAAGAAAATGAAAAAAATAAATCTCTTTTCTGTGTAAAGTCCATGGAACTGGTTATAATAAATAAATATAAAAAAAATAAGAAAAAAGCTGAGGAGGAACACTGCATCATCTCTCACTTCCACACAGTAGACCAAACACCAGCTGAGGTGGGTGAGGAGGTCTGAAGCCTAGTTCACACCGGATGTGGAACAGATCCGGATTGGAACCATCACGCCACGCAGGCACTAGCCACCATTGTAATTAACGGCTCTGTTTCCCTGGGCTGCGTTTCACTTGTGGCTTGACGCTCTCCGCAACCGCAACCGAGTTGCGGGTGATCTGACAGCAGGTCTGTTTTCTCCGCTTTCGGCTGCCAACACGCAACGGATTAGTTAAAAGGTGACGGACTCGTGAAGGCACAGACGACCGGATGCCAGTCCTCCAAAATAAAAATTCCCCTTATGTTCAGTAACACATAGGCGTCTGGTGGGGATGGCAGATCTCCACGGTGGCGCTCCAGATCCAGGCTTGAGATCTGACTGACTATCTAGAAATTAAAAAACAGGTTCTTGACATTCAAACAAATCTCGTAGAAAATTAAGAAAAAATGTTACATTGGGGTCTGTTAGGAGAAAATGTCAGCACAGTATTAATACACCCTCCAGCTAATTACCCCTCCAGCCACCGTGTGGACTCAACCAAAATTAACTAAATCTAAATTACGGTACATGGGATCTTAAATAGATTTCTACATTTTACTTGCTGTTACATTATGCAGAAGGATACAAAAAAAAAAAAGAACGTGTAATGGCCTTCAAACTTGTGTTTCGTAACACTGCTGGCGTTTCACAGTGCAGACTGAGTTCTACAGGGTAATGTGATTAAACGTTAGGGTTAGGGTTCACTGTACTCCTCACTCCACCAGATCTGTTTAACTGAACTCACTTTGTTGCCATAATATAAAATGTCTGTAATGTATCGCTGCAGGAATGAGCTCTATAATCTGGAAAGAGGGCTGAATTTGTGTGATAAGGCCTTTTGGTTAACACAAGAGACACAAATCTGCATGATTTATTCTGGGAAATTAAATGTGTTCTTATGAACCATTGTTAAGATCAATTAAGTTTTTTTTTTAATGTCTTGATATCTTCTTGCTAAACGAGGCTTCCCCAACTGTCTGGGACTAACTGTTTTTTATGTGTGTTTATGCTGATGGAAATGAATATAACCTACATATATTGACTGAAAGAGTTTTAAAGGACTGCTCAGGTCTCAAAAGACATTAGTGAGGGAGCAAAGTGTATTAATGGCATTTCAAGTTGCAAGTTGGAGGTGAGGCCTGTGGTGCAGGCTGATTTTAAGCCAACATTAGCTTTACAATGTACATTACAAATGTTTTAAGCTGCTGCTTATATAATTATTTTTTTTCAGCAACAACCAAAAAAAAAATAAAAAAAATATTGGTATGCCCTTTTCTTCATCACACAAGTTTATTATATGCACCAGTTCATAAACCAAAGTACCCTGAGTGGTGGAGAGATCCATATGGCAGATGTAGGTGATCCAGAAGGGGGGCATGTTTGGAAGTGATCCACCGTCAGATTTCAGACTGGCCCCGACAAAGATCAAGACTGAGCGAACATAAGCACTGACCTACATACACAGGTGCTTCAGATCAGGTGTGAAGGTGAGAGCGTCATCCGAGCTTTGCGCCGATTATTGCAGTAATTACATGTAGGTGTTGTGTCTGCCTGCCTGTGTGCGCTGACTGCTCATTACATATGCAGTCTGCACTTACAGGCAAAACATGCAGATGAATGCAGTTTCTGCGGGTGAGAGGAGTGTCGGGAGGACAAGGGGGACGCCGGGTCGAGCCGTGTGGGTTCGTCTTAATGAAAGGCTTTGAGAAGGAGGCCAGAGGCAATGAAAGGCTTGGCAGGGATCAAAGCCTTCCATCTGTAATCAGGAGAACGGAATAAAGACGGGCTTATATAATAACTGCTGGTCCGCACATACGCGCTGACCTCGGCACACACATGTTAACTCCTCTACATACATGTGAAAAATTATATGGACAAACAAGACATGTGTTTGCATGACGGAGCTGTTCCGAGGGAAGGAACCGGGCGCTCATGAGCGGCTACACGGAAAACAATCTGCACACTGCTGGTCTCTCCAATTGGACCGGATTCCTCCGAGACATGCTCACGGTGCCACTACAAACAGGCCTGCTGCCAATTTTAGGTGCTGACCCGGAGTTAAAGCAACACGGCTGCAGAGAAACAGAGCGTCACTGTTATACAACATAAGAAAACTGCGGTTTTGATTCCAACTCCAGCGCTACCTCAGATAAAGCCCTGTGCTCTTGCACTTCAGTTATGTATGAAAACCCAACATGTTTCATGTTTTTATACTGTGTCTGGATCCAGAGATGTTGAAAAAACATATCCAGCACAGACAGGACACATAATTTGTCATATGCTTAGAGACGATCAGGACTTCTAATGTAGGAAACAAGACAATTGGAATAATGCAGTGAGGGTAATCTCGTCCAACAGACTGTAGAAGGTTTCATATTTTTCATATTCTGGATTCCTTGAGTATCCACGTATGTGTGATGCACATTATCGGCAATACATTTACTTCATTGATTAGATCATCAGCTGGAATTGTTTCCCTTTAACATGTGAGCTCAGATCAATGTTTCTAAGAAATTCTTTGTTTCTGAAGTCGAACCTCTTTTTTTTTTTTTTTTTGCTCTGGATTAAATGCAGCAAGAGCTGCTGATATACACATAAGGAATGGAATGACTGACCATCTTTTAAACAAAAAACACCTGAAAAATCACAACATGCTATGTATAAATCAAAGTTTACACAGGTAGTGATTTACTGCGCAGTTAGCGTTGGCAGTTTTCAAGAAAAATAACGTCAGCATGAATTTATTTAGACTTGAAATAAAAGTTTAATACAGCTCCTGTAAATGTCTGGATTGTTTGGATAGCTGCAGACAGGTTTGTATCCGTGGTTTTTTTATAGAATAAACTTGAATCTGAGCAACATAATTTAGGAGTGCAAAGTTTGCAAGAGATCCATCGAATCAGTCACGTTGAAGTGAACTGGAACTCTCTATCAATGCATTTTACGTTATTAGTACTGTTGTGCCACTCAGCTAATAACAGTCTATCATTACTTCAATACATAAAGCTTTGACTCTAAAAGACACTAGAGTGCCGTGGTGTAAACGGCTCTCAGAGAAAAAGAAGACCACCGGGCTTACGGTCAGGTCAGAGCCGCCATCAGTGCCTTATGGACTTCAGACTCATCTGGACATAAAGCTGCATAAATCAAAAGCTTTACTGTTGAAGATTCACTTTGCCAGTAAGAGTAAGATTTGCTCTGATTGGCACAGATGGTATAATTTGTTCTGTCAAACTGTTTTTCTCCGAGCGTGGCTTGAAGCCGCATTGTATGACTCAGCATATGATGTGTCATAATTACAGTGTCTCAAGCATTGTTCAACAGCTAAGAAACAGTGAAAACACTAAAAAAAAACATTTCATGAAAGTGAAAATTTGGGAAATGCAGATGTCATTTGTCCTGTCTGCTGCTTACAGGTCCATGCAAAAGGTCTGCAGTCATTATTTGTTTCATTGTATGGAAGAAAACCTTGCTCAGCTTGACTCCCCGACCATTACAATGAGCTCTAAACTCTCTTCAGACATGCTCCTCCTCATGTAAATGCGATGATGGCTTCACAAGTTGGTGCCATGTCTGAATAAACACTGCTATGTGTGTTGGAAGCACGTGGACCCAGAGCATGACAATTAAAGTGTTCTGCTGTAATTTCACTGAATATTTACTGAGTAGCATACTGTAGATGTGACATTTTTGTTCGTGATGACTTGTTGATTGGTTGTCAAAGCTTTCTATGCTTTGGATATTTCAGTTTAGCTTTCAAGCAATTTAATGTGTTTCAACTTCAGTGTACTACTGCGATGTTGGATGTTTGTTTGCTGTTTGTGGCAATGGTTGTATGGAATTGAAGATTTCAGTAAATAAATTTCTAATGAGGTAGAAAGTCTAAACTGAAGTAACATCCTCAAAAAGAGTTACAGACATTAGCGACTCCAAAGAAAACATTATAGTTTGAGAGCTGCGCTGATTTTTTTTTTCTTTTAAGATTGAAGATGAGTGTGATCTAATGCAAAACCATTTGAGTGGAGGTAATTAACTAAAATTAGCTGAACACATCAGCTGCTAAAACACCTGATGCAGCCACCTTGTTGACTACTAATTTCTGCATCACTCCTCACACGGCACTATGCTCATTTAAAAGTGACAGGTTACACACCGTGGCACGCTGTAACCTTAACGAACGCCTTGTGTTGTTGCGTTGTGCTCTGGTCCAGGTGCTGATCCTCTCCACCCGATTGCTGCGACCAACTGATATCCCTGAGCTGCTCTTCAACACCCAGAGGCTGACGCCTGATATTGGTGTCTGAACCGGCGTCACGTGGCAGCGTGTGCACATGGACAGACACATGGAACTGCAACGGCCTCGCGGCGAGAAATTAAAGAGGGATGGAATAAATAATGACGTTAAGATGCATAATCGCATTCCTGTCCTGTTTGTGTCAGGCAGAGTCTCACTGTGGGTGTCACAACAACTTTGTCAGCTATGTGTGAGACGCTGTTTGCACCAAATGTTAATGTAAAGCAATAAAGTCACTAAGTTTTCACATTACCCTCGTCTGATGGTGGTTTTTGTGTGAGTGTGCACACAACGCATGCGTGTTGGTCATTAGTCATTTCCAGCCAGGAAGTGTTAAACGCAGACCGTGAAGGTGCGAAATGGCCGGAGCACGCTGTCGAGGCACAGACGGTACACGCACACACCCCACTGGTATCATCACCTGGCAATGACATATGGTGCAAAATAAGAGCAGAACAATTAGCTAATCATTTCACACTGGCCACTTAGCGCTTAATGTCCTTACACCTCCTCTACCTGCTGGACACACTCAGAGTCTCTGCTCCCTTTGCTCGTTTCACCAGTCTACACACCACCAGGTCACCTGGAAAACAGGAGCCTCGTCTCACCTCGTCCAGCAACTTCGGTGGCTCGTCTGAGGGCAACTGGATGTTCTGAACCCTGATTCACAAACACTTCTAATGTACATTCGGGTATTTTATTGGAAAAGCACAGTGTCATTTTCTTACCTCCAACAGGATTTCAGTTCTCAGACTGATGATACAAGGTTATGGGAAAACCATCCTGAGCGCCTCCGCAGCAATTTCAGCTCTGGTTACCTCGCAGGTTTTCCTCGCTACCTGTGGTCAGAGCTTTTTGACTGATGAGGAGAGGTGGGAGGCAGCTGTACAGTCATATACCCAATGTTTAAATGGTATTCATCACTCTTGTGTACTCCAAAGCCTCTTATTAGAACTTCTTTTTATTCACGGGTCAGACTTATTTCTGTGTGCGTCATTTTCTTTTCATAGTAGGAGTGATATTTATTTCCAGAGATCCAAGGACACTGCAGACTTTCTGTTGCTCTGATAGTGCAAATGATGACTACTTATTTGACGATCACTGCAGACGTCTGTGCTAGAAGAAGGCAAAGAGACACATCATTTCAAATTCATCATTTTATTGTGCACAAAAGGTGAGTCTGTAACCGATAAATAACAACAGGCCCTTTGGACTTTTCCTTTTCATAAAGTGCAGCAGTGATAATAACATCCAACTCATGCTACATACTCTGCTGTCCCGTTGGACCTCCACCCTCTATGATCCCACCCTCATCATACCGTCATGGACAATGATGGTCAATTCAACAACAACAAAAATACACCGCAAACATTGACATAAAAAAAAAAAAAAAAAAAAAGATCAAGCACAAACGAGGCTGCACAGAGCCCGGGCTTAAGTGGTTGGTATAATAATACCAGCATTCAGTGGTGCCATGTAGTAGCAGTCTGAATAAAGAGCCGCGACAATGGGACACAGCTAAAAATAAGTAGTCCTTGGGCCCTGCTGTTGCCAGGAGAGATTGATTTACATGGTTTTTGGTCTTTTTTTATATGCAAAGAGTTTGTAGTTCAGCCGGTGTGCACCAGCTGCTTCATGTCCTCAGGTGTCTTTTCTCTCCTGAACAGGTGCCAAACTTCACAGCCTCTCTCAACACGTTGTTACCTGACAGAAGAGAGCCCTGCCCGCCCACGTTAACTCTGTCACCCCACTATTCAGAGGCCATTCACCTCACATCTGCACCCTTCACCCACACCGGCGCAGGACTTGAGTGAAACACGGACCGTGTCCATCGTCTTTCCCAGCTTCAATGCTTTCTTTCTGTGGCCGCTCTGGGTCACTTTCATCGTGTCCTCACACTGAGGTGACAGTCCTCACTTTGGCCGACAGCGCCTGCTTGAAGCGCCTTTTCAGGTCCTGCATGTTGGGAGATTTGGGCCTGGGAATCAGAGGCGAGCGCCTCTTCTCTGTGGTGGCACTGGCAGAGGAGGTGGAGGGCGGCGGTGGCGTCTGCTGCTTGCCCAACTGGCAGCACAGCCTGTGGAAAGCACCGTGCACCTGGTTGTAGTCCTCGCTGGCGGACACCTCGAAGAAGGAGCAGCCCAGCGTCCCCGCCAGCAAAGGGCCCTGCTGGGAGTCTACGCGCCTCAGGTGCAGCAAGTCCGCCTTGTTGGCCAGGAGGATGACCGGGGGCACATTGGCGCCGCCTGTGCGGACGACCAGTTGGTGCAGCTGATCGATCAAGTCGAAGCTGCGACGGTCGGTCACGGAGTACACCAGCACCACGGCGTCGGCCCACTGAATGGAGCAGGACACGTGGTCGGGGAGGCTGATCCCGTTATCAGTCATCTGAGAAACACAGAGAACCAGAGGATGATTAAAAATTGCCCTTCTCTGAAAGTCAGAATTCGATCAGATTAAATATCTTCTGACTTAATGCAGCTGATCTTTGTCAGAAACTGTAGTGCTGACTGGTGCAGACAAAAGCTATAGGATTACTCTGCCTCAACAGGGAGGTGTGTGGATGACTGAGAAGTCTGGATCAGGGTATCATTTACTCTGGCCCCAGACATCCATTAGCCTAAATGGGAGATTAGACTGCCACAATGAAGGGCTGTACTTCAAGAAAAAAAGCATGTACACACGTTTGGTCTCGGATGAATGCCCAGCAAAGACCAATTCAGATTATTTTAAACAGAAAGAGTTTATTTTTATACTGGCTGGTTGTTCTCAGCTCCTGGACTGATACCCATAAGTCAGATCTGTCTCTTTATAATTATAATGAGCCATGAGCAAAATAGTCAAGTTTGAGTGCAGGAGAGGTGAAAAAGGTGAGCTCTCACCTCCGCACCAGGAGTGTCCTGAACCTGGATGGTCACCTGCTCTCCGTCCACCTGAACCTCTCTGGAGTACAGACTGCCTGCACAACCGACAGAAGCAAAGCCATTAACACCAGCTCATGCCAGACACTTGCTTGTATTTTTTCTCATGGTATTCTTGGAAACGTGCTTTACTTACCAGCGTTTCGCTCGTAGTCTCCGATGAAGCGCCTCGTCAGAAACCTCACCACGAGCGCTGGAGTCAAGAAACGGGAACATTAATTCACATGACAACAGCGAGGCGGAGAGTGGAGTACAAAACGGGTACTTTATGAGGGTTTTTACCTGTCTTTCCCACCCCGCTGCCTCCTACCACAGCGATCTTGATGACCCGGTTGGGCGCAGGGAACTCGGGCGCCGGATACTCAGCGATGGTGGTCATGTTCTGGATCAGACGCATCTTGTTTGTCGGGCTCCGTTTGATTTAAAAACAAATCCAAACTAAAACTGATTAATGTCCTCTAGAGGATGTATAAAAAAAGAATAGAAGTGATTGAAATTAATCCAGCGGTTCACAGTGAGGATGAGGAGGAGGACGCGGCAGCTCACCGGGTGAATGCTGCTGCGGAGCGGCGCACCGCGCCTTTATACAGCCGGAGCGCCGCGCGCGCCTGATTGGCTGCTGCTGCCCCCCTCCGCTCCTCGTGAGCCTCCGCCCACACGTGGATGTGCGGGCCTGAGGGGGAAGGAGACACCCCCTCCGCTACAGGTGGTGTCCTCCTCACAAAGCAGGTTATCCACTGTGGAGAGAGAGTTTCTCCACCAATCCATCCGCCCGGCGCTTCACCCGGAGCTTCGCCCGGTCCAGCCGGGAGTCAGGACCGATACGAACACAAACAACACGAGACATAAACGGTGATCAGCTGGCCCACAGGTTTCTGCACTGTGGAATAAATCAGAATATATGAAGAAAACCCCAGCACACAAGTCCAGGCAGAAAGGTCCAATGAATTGAATAAAGTATTATCTATCTATCTATCTATCTATCTATCTATCTATCTATCTATCTATCTATCTATCTATCTATCTATCTATCTATCTATCTATCTATCTATCTGTCTGTCTGTCTGTCTGTCTCTCTATCTATTTTTTTAAACTTCTGTTTAAACGACTCAAGAGGTTTTTTTTCACATCATGATTGGTGGAGAAATAATAGAGGTGTGCTTGTTTAGTTATTTGTATTACTTTTGCACTCAGCAGAAATTAAACGAATTACTTTTCATCTGTTTGTGTGTTCAGCTGGTTGGTGAAGCCCTGTTTTAATCTCACCATGAGAAAATTATTTACAGTTTGTATGAATCTGCTTTTACAACACTGGTTTTATTATTTGCTATAAGCTGCAAAGTGGCAGTGTTTTGATTTGAAATATTGGCATTAATAAATTGTTTATGTATTTTTGATTTTTAAGATAAACTGGTTCATAGTTTCATTTTTTCTTTCTTATCTACAGTAATTTTATTTATTCTTTGAGATGCAGATAAATCCCCGTGTTGTGTCGTGACTTGTTGATACATGCCCACTAAACCTGGGACTGGTCCACACAGGGGGTAATTACTGCTGAGGCTGCACCTATGCAACACACACACACACACACACACACACACACACACACACACACACACACACACACACACACACACACACAAATGCTGTGTGCTTCTGCTAACTTTATTCTAGTTGTACCTTAGTCCTAAAAATACAACTTGCCCATTAAACCATGTAAATGTAAACTATGGTGGGGCTTCGCACTGTGGATCCACAGGGTAAGTCAGGATCTACCACTGCTGTGTACTTTCGTGCAGGTTCGGACCCAACAATGAGAGTGAAACAAGAACATACACACACTTTCGCATACCTTACAAGAACTCATGCAATCGCTCATCCTGTATGAAGTTTCACAGCATTTCAGGTGCAACATACCAGTAAATCTGATCTATTTTTAGAAGCTTTGCGCAACCTTGTTACATACTTTTGCACATTTTCACCTGACAGATTAATTCCCCTCTTATTTGGCCCATATTATCTTCTTGTCCCACTTTCTTTTGCCCCCTCTGTCATGCACAGCCCCCACGCTGGCCCCCCTCCCTCGCCCGTCTTTCATTTGTGCTCATGTGCTCTGAGGTATTTTGGTATCCAGTCCTCCCGTGATTACGGTCTGGTATGTATTTTTGATAAGAGTGCTGATGACAGGAGGCTGCGCTGAAATATGAAATTAGTGGCCAGGATTCATGAGCAGATGCAGTTCTTAGGTGTGTGTGTGTGTGTGTGTGTGTGTGCGCGTGCATGCACACACACAGCTGCTGCTGTAACCACATCACAGCCGACACAGTGAACTCCACCCTGTGCAGCTTGTTTTGGTGTTAATAGTGCATAGATACTGTACATTCTTGCATTTGTTAAAATGCCTCTGCGTGGTTCACCCTCCACTTAGCTTGTGCTTTTTGAAAGCGGCTCCCTTTTCTGATAATTGTTGTTGGTGTTGTGTAACCCTTTTGTAATTCAAGCAGATCCCACAGCATATTTGTATTTCACCCCAATTGTTGAAATAAATCACAACTGCTGTTTTTGTAACATGTAAGACACAAGCTGTATCGGCGTTGCTGCACTAAAACACTGAAGCTCACATTGAATCTTTCTGAATGTGCAAAAATTCAGTCGTCACTAGACTACAGCATGAACCTTCACTGTGTTTTCAGCTGAATGCTGTCTGTTGTGGTCTTTTTGGAAGGTCTTATTTTCTGACGTCTTCATTTATTCGTGGTTTAGTGGGAATAATGTGAGTTACATCAGTCAGAAAATTCTGTTTTGTCACAGGATGCTGGTTCTCGGTCTTTCTCACAGTCAGTTCCTTATGCAGGTTTTAGCTCGGCCTGTCGTCTGACTGTGTGAAAGGTGTGACGGTGGAAAGTCAGGTAGATCTGTTCCACTTCTGTTCACAGGTGTGAACTGAGGTGAGACTCTGTGTGTGTGTGTGTGTGTGTGTGTGTGTGTGTGTGTGTGTGTGTGTGTGTGTGTGTGTGTGTGTGTGTGTGTGGGTGAGGCAGCACAGCAGGACTACCTCATCCTTTTGCAGGAGCTGTCTCCTTACGCAAACCGAGGTGGATGGAGAGTGGAAACTAATAAAAGGTTATGATGATGAAAAATGATTTTCAAAACAGTGTGATTAAAAAAGGTTGAGAATCCAGGCAGGATACAATTGTAATAGGATAATATCTTCACACACACACACACACACACACACACACACACACACACACACACACACACACAGCAGCCCTTCAGAAGGTCCACCACTGATCACATCACTTCACAATGAAGTTTAATAGCAGGTGTGAACAGGACTACAGCATCACTCACACAGAGGTGACAATGGACAGTTAGAGGGGGTAAGCTGAGGTGAGGCTTTCAGCAGGGGTGCTGCCAATTGTCAGCAAGTATTTGAGGTATTCGTGGCAAACAAGGGAATGTGAAGTTAATTTGGGGGGGGGGGGTGAGGGGGCAAGTGAAATCTTTGGGGGTGGGGCAGTTGGGTGGGTTGGGGCAGCTCTCAGAAGGATGTCCTTGTTGACACAGAAGTGAGGAGTGATTTCCCGAGGCAGCTTCATTCTATGAGCTGAGAAGAGCCATCGCTTACCCCCTGGGCCTGGGCCCATAAAGGAGGGTCATTCGGCATATCAGAGAAACAACGGCAGTTTAAAGAGTTAGCCAGGGGCAAAGCTTATGAGACATTTTCAGTATTTCCATTGCCTTTCATCACTGTGTGTGGAGGTGATTATTCAAAGACAATGATTTTACACTGAGCTTCATTCTCAGATTTTCTTAATGCCGTTGACCCTCACTTATTTCATATTCGTATTATCCTCTTGAGAAATAGAGAAATGTACTGCCCAACTGTTCTCCACATCTGTTTTCTTGCAGGACTCCACTGCTGATGCACAAAAACAGGAAACTTTTGAAAAGAGAAGGAACTCAGCACATCTTTCCACAGATCTCTTTGAGGAGTGATTCATATCTACAGAACATTTGCATTTCCACCAACAAATGTAAATGGTTTTGGCCCGCCAACACAAACAGCCTCTGACCTGCACAAAGGAAGAGAGGTTGTGTTTTTTTCTCATTGAAATGTAAGCCTTCCAACATGTCCCGGCATTTGCATGCATCTGAATGTTGAGCGTATAGCAGGGGGATGGCAGCAGTGGTTTTAAGCTGGTTGTGTTGGCTCTGGTTCTGAATGACAATGGTCCCCCCCCGTCACTATCACATCCAGACCGCCTTTCCCCCACGCACCAATGGTAACCATACATATTTATGTTGAATTTAACCATTCAGTCCCAGGCAATTTCAAATACACACACACACACACACACACGCTATGGAAAATGTTCTAATCTTGATTCTTGATCTTTCATTCATTCCCTGTTTACATTCCTCTGCCAATCTCCACCGTATAATTGACTTCCATTCATGCACAATTCAGCTCTTCATGCAGTTCTCTAATGTGTGTGTAAATACGAATGACTGTGTGTATGCAAAAAAAAAAAAAAAAAAAAAGAGGAAAAAAAACAGCACTAGGTGTTGAGGTAATAACAGAGTATAGGGGTGTTTTCGTCTGGCCTGCATGTGACCGTAGACGTGTGTATTTAAAGTAAGACTTTAAACTCTGGGATTATCCTGTTTTCACTGATGAAGGAGTTGTTTTTTCTCTTCACGTGTAATATCGGTGCGTGAAAAAGTGCAGTGAAAAGGTCACTTTAATGTTGTGTGCTTAGCACAGTTTTATCTATCCAGTATTTTCAGAGGAATGGAACAAAGTTATGATGTGAAAATTAAGAGAGGTAAGACTTTTGTGTCTTCAAAAGAAAGAGGCTGCCTCCCACACACACCCCAATATCATCATTTTTCAGAGTAGACACACCAACCCAAACTCATCTTACAAAGGAACTGAGATTAAACCAAAGGCGTCTGTTTAAGGTTGTGTTTGTACAGTTGGATGTAGTGAAAGACGGAGAGATGAGAGAGACTGGCTTTCCCTCTAACAATTAGCTTGTTTCATCATCTCTACCACCTCTTCTGTCTGTTTACTGTAAATAATGGTTTCATCGGGCCATATGTGTGGGTGGATAGACAGATTTCTGGATATATTTATGAAACCACCTCTTTTTAACATTCACCAATACTCAAAACAACAAACAACAACAGAAGCATTGAAAAACGATCAAGCAGGCAGACTTGGAAATTCATTTATTCCCTCTTTAAATTGTGCAACATTTGTTTGGAATGACAAGCACAGCTTTTTGGCATTGACTTTTTTTTTCATGGACACAGCTTTCTAACTAATCCCACAAATGCATGTTCCTTATAGGTATGGAACACACTCAAATGAAAGTAAACTTTTATAAAATATAAATACATGGTTGTTGATATAAAGATACAACACAGAAAAGATCTACTGCACAAACCTTTTCCAAACTTTATGCTAAGTTACAGCTGAATGAAATCATCCTCTGAGCTCTGCTCTTGACTGGTCAAACCAGGACACGGCTCTTTCTGGACAGGATTTACAGTCGGAGGCCTGTGACGGGACTTCATTGCTTCCCCTCGTTCCTTCTCTGACCCTCCAGACTGGGTCACTGCCTAGTAAGGGCAGCGGTTCCTGCTGCTGGAGCCTCGGCGAGGATCAGAATCGGGCCTCCTCAGTGGTTTAATATAGACAAAGCTTGCTTGGTGGCCACTTTTAAACTCTGGTGCATTTTGATTTTCAAGCCCTGCCGGCTGCCCGTCCCAGCTGTTACATAAACAGTATGAGAAGCCAATGCATAATTCTGCTGTTTGTTCTGAGCGATAATGTGACAGATGTGAATTTCTAAGTCACCGAAAGCAAAAACAGGACGGAATGAAAACATTTATTTTTTTTTTTTGTTTGCAATTCTGGCACGAAATCTCCCACTTTGACTGCGGGTGTTATCAAAACACTCCAGTGGCTTTGCAGGATCTCCACGGGGCACGGTGACCCAATCAGCTCATCGACTCTCAAGTAACAGGAGCTCCGTGATGAATAGGGGTCAAAAAATCAGGGTGGCGTGGCACAGAGCACGTGCAGCCTGATTCAGGTGTAAATGATATTAAAATAAACAGGAAAAATAGAAGAACACCATGTGCATGCCGAAAACGGGTGGGCGAATATTAATTTCAGCTGTTAGTCACAAATTTGGCAGCGTTATTATGCTTGATTTGCCACGTTGGATTATTGCAGAGCCCTTGTGACGCTTTCTTTATGTATCTGTCATCTTTTTCCTTTGTCTGCTCCGACAAAGTCAGTTTTGGGGCGTTCAACTGACAGACAAGCTCAGTTCTGTCACTACCTCTCACAGAAAGAATGGGAAGTGGATGCAGGTGGATTAGACACCTGTGAACACATATCTGATGGCGCCAATGTGCACACCTAAAGAAAAAAGCATAGCAGTAAGCTACTGGTCTATTTTGTCCATGAAACATGTTCAAGTTGCATGTTAATGCATAAATAATAATAAATAAATGGCACTTTTGGGGGGAAAAAAACAACACAAGCAAGCTCTCAAATGAGGAGAAGGGCTGCAATGAGACGTTCAAGGATGGATGAGATAAGATGGAGACTGACTAAGTCTGCAGAGTTCATCAACCCCTCCGCTGAGCTCTCCGCCGTTGAGGAGATTTAAAGGAGTCACTTCGGCGTGGCAGGGAGGTAATTGCACATGTGCCCCGGGTGATGAGAGAAAGCATCTCTCACCCTGATCCTGAGAGTCACGCTGAATGGCTGATGTGTTCCGCGACACGTAACTAACCCAGATCTTTTCATGGCTACACCGAATTTTTTTTATTTTTATTCATTTTTTATTGTTTTTATGATTGACATCTGCGCTCAGGTCACAGCGATCACAGTCAAATTTACAACAACACTTCTTCATAAGGTGGCGCAACAGCTTGATTTCCTCTGACTCACAAAACCACATGCGAATGTGTCCCAAAGCCCTCAATCCGTAAAAATCCATATCTAACAATTCACCAAAATTCATTTTAATGCTCTCACATTTAAACCCTTCACGGGCTTACAGGTCAGTATGTCAGAGCACAGCAGTCTGCTGCAGAACACACAACATATGAGTTTTATAAAGAAGTCGGTTTGTTTATAGAACTGACTCAGCATTTACCTTTACTTTCACACATGACAAAACTTTTGTGTTTGTCCTCCTCAGCTGATTATCAGTAATTTACTCAATAACTATTTCTATTCAGCTGAATTGAACTGAATTGAATAACTATTTCTTTTTAAAATTGGTTCTTCTCCAAACCTAAGAAAAAATACTCCCTGCCTCACAAACAGCCATGAAGTGAAAACCATGTGAAGCAGGAAAAGCTGAACCATCTCATGCTATGTTAGGAAACTTTTGCACCCCAGTGTTTAGCTTCCTCATCTCTCATCTCAGGGTCTCAGTGGCTTTTCTATGCAGAATTCCATGTTCTCCCTGTGTGAGCTTAAATCTGGTACTTTGGTATTTAGTCAAAATACATGAATATTTTATAACCAGGTGTCTCTAAACAGATATGACTGTGTCACTGTCTGTTTCCGGTGGTGGACTGATAACCAGTCCAGGCTCTACGCTGCATTCATTTTCCATGAAATGAACTCCTGTTCCAGATCCTAGAGCACAACAGATAACTGTGGAGGATTTTCTAAATTATTACATCTTAAACTTTTCTTTTCAACAAAGCATACAAATTGAGGTTATTCTACTGAGAGATTAATCACAACCTATTCTGTGATAAACTTTGTCCTCTCCTCCTGTTTGCTGTTTCTCCGCTAACCTTCAATTCTCAGCACATCCTCATGCATGGCTCTCATATTCTATCCCCTCATGTGAAAACTGTTGATTTCACTCCTTTTTTCCTGTAAGGTTATATCATCATCATTATTATTATTATTACTATTATTATTATTGTTAGTATGGGGGTTTTCAGAACAGTTTATCATAAGGAACTCTCAGGGGAATGCACAGGTCCTCTTACACATTGAGACAACACACACTCACCGCCTCAGGTCTTGTGCACCCACTCAGACACCCACACCGCGGTGAATCCGCAGTACCTACGTAGAGCGCTCGCAGACATGACACAGAAACACATAAAAACATTTCAGTGTGAATCAGACCAGCCTCATGATTCTCAAGGTCCTTCTTTGCACATATCAGTGCTCTGCTTCTCTGGAAGGGAGAGAGGTGAAATTAATAAGCAGACTGCAAGTTCTGTAAAGGATGGCTTTCATTCAGTGGCTCGCTTTAAAACTGTCAGAGGGCCTTCGCAGTTTTTCGAGTCACGTGTTGTAGACATTAAATTATTTGCTAGAAAAGAAACATGCAGCCAAACTTCCGTTTGGTGACATTCAAAGCCTCACGTTTAGAAAATGTCAGACTCTCGGCATCCTGCTGGGAAATGGCCTGTTAGGACACAATATTCCAGAGCTCTGCAAGCAACCTGAACAAAAGGCGCAATTCACAAACTTAAATATAACCTTCCTGTATACATTCTCAAAACACCCAAAGATAGTTTCATTCATTTCCCATTGAATGAAACTATCATTTCTTTAACGGTTATCATTTTGTTTTTAACTTATTCTGTTCGTGACGTAAATACATTTCTTCTTATTCTCGTAATACTTTACTGACTTTACGACACCCATGGCTCTCTCTGTAGGCCACAGTCTTTGACTTTAACCGGTCCATCGGAACTTCTTTTCATCAAAATCTTAATCTTTACCTTTCATTGCCCTCCAAACACTTTCACACACTTCCTCTGGTACTCTCACATCCACAGATGCCTTTCTTCACTTCATCCCCCTGCCTGTCGTCCATGAGGCTTCGTCCTTTTAAACTTTGTCCTGTTCAATTTAAAATCACATGTGAGTAGCAAACCTGTTTAAAATGGTTCTTAAAATTTTAATTCACTGTACCGTGTCTCCATTAGTTTGAAAGCCACATATGATAAATATGTTATTATTTTTGTTGTTAAAGTCATTCCTGTTTTATTTATCAGCACCTAATTTAACTTAAGCATCACACATATATTCCCTTTTTTTAAAAATGCATTAATGGTATGAAGTTCATAATGGGCACAAAATTTTCAATATGAAGAAATTTCTTAGTTTCATTGTGATAGTGCTAATTCCAGATGCATACAATATTGTATAATGATCTACACATCAAGTCCAACAATGTATGTTGTAAGGAAAACAACATGGGAGGCTTGAACTCGAGGAGCTCTTCTTCCTCTCTTTTCACACGATCAACCGTTCAGCCGGCCAACTGCAGCCAACCACTCCAGCGCTGCCTCTGCTCCTTCTCAGGCCCTCCACAGACAATACTCACTCCGCTGTCTCATCAAGCATCAGTTCAGACTTGAGAGACACACTACGTCTGCTGCAGGGTGGTGTTGAGGTGCAGCTGGGCCATTAGGACGCCGCTGACCGAGTCAATGAAAACAGATGGGAGGAACAGCCCCAAGCGGACAAGGGGCAATAATGGAGGATATGTGTCAGTGTTTCCAAAGTGTACAGGCTGTACTCAAAGTGAAAATAGGCACCAAATGCAACGATGAAAGATGTGCTTTAGACGTCTTAAAGAAAACAGTCAGGTGAGCTTTTACTGAATAAATGAAGAACATCCACACGTCATTGAGGGCGGTGCTTAAAAATGACATCTCGAGTCACTGTGGGATGAATTTGAAATGAATGAGGAAATGATTTGAGAAAATTGTAATTCATACGTTACAGAGAGAGAAAAAAATGAATGCACCATTGATGTTTTCACCGCAGATCTCAGTGGCACATTCTCTTCAGGTTTGATGCAGGAAAAAAATTCAAGGTGAGAGCAGAGATTGCTTTTTTTTTTCTCTCAGGAATGCTTCTGCAAGCAAATAGAAAAGAAGACTTGCAGATGTTTTTGTGGAGCTGTAACTTCCTGTGGAAAACGAGAGTCTTGCACACTAAGGTTGAATCAATAATGTGGTGTTTACATCCTGCAGAAGAAGAATGCACTCACATTACAAGTATTTGTAGGTTTATTTGACAGTGAGATTAGTGAGCCTGAGAGTTGCATCTTCTGAACTTGAGCTTTAATGCACAGTCGCACTTGTAATCCCAATAGCAAAGAGGCTGTTACAACGTGTAAAGTGAAACTTTTTTCAAGACGAAATGATTAGCAAATCTCATAAAGCTCAAAGAAGTACAGAATGAAACTAGGGTGCTGAAAATGAAACCCGCTGTAGTTTCATAGCTCATCATGAATTTCAATCCAGCTTTGCGTCTCTGATAAGCAGTGAAATGATCCCTGTCCTCCTCATTCAGCGCTTGTGAGGAGACCAGCCGCTGGGGTTTCAGGAACAAGTTGTCTTATTCTTGTCTGATGTGTGAGGTTAGCACACCTGGGCCGTATTTCCATTCGTTTTGGTTTTATAAGACTCCAATTGATTAGTGAACAGTGTGTTCTGCACATACAGAAACTGGACTCTTCCACTGCAAAGCCACTGGATGCAGTGTGTGGATTGACATTATTTTACACAAATACTGCAGGAATTTCCAAAAGAGATGTCTGGATGTTGGCAGGAGTTGTTCTGAAAATTCTACATACTCTTGAGGATTGACAGCACGTTGGCATGTGTGAGCAGCCCATGATTCAGCTGCAAATTCACCTTTGGCTCCTTGGCAAGGCATTGTGCATTGAAAAAAAAGCTCATTATGGGGGAGCGGGGTCATGTCTGTGCGTGAGGATTTCTCCAGATACTCCCAAGTTGATGAAATTTTCTGTGGAAGGATTGTTTTCTAAATGTTTACACAACTTTGTGCAGATTGGTAAAACTCTGCTCTCCACTCTGGGAGACGACACCTACTTTACATCTGTTCATGTTGTTCACCTACCGACAACCTGTTTTATTGGTTGCAGTTTGTTTTGACTTTTTTAAGAACATGTTCACTTTTCACACATCATCCCATCAGTTTGGGGATTTTGGTTCCCGAAAACCAATGCTGGCATTCATCAGGAAATGTGTAGTTTTAACTGTTTTTGTATCAAACACCCCCACGGTGTAAACAAATGGCATTGCATCTGTTTCTATTAGTTTGAGTCCAGTAATGGGGAGGCAGCATTTAAATTAATCTCCTTGTATCTGTGAATCAGGAAAGAAGCCAATGCTCAACAAAATCCACGAGTATAACGCTCCTTAATTACATGTAGAGTTCCTCCATAGTCACAAGTCTCTGTCTAACCAGCGTACATCGATCAGCTATTCCCATAAACATGTGCACATACCTAAATCAGACCTTAAATCCTGGTGTCTATGCACACATGCCAACTTCGAGATGTTTTTCCCCTCTTTTCGACTCTTAGCATTTCACACCAAAATGTCAGATCTGAGTCTGTGCTGTGTGGAGACAGATAAGAACTCCAGTAGGTTCACTAAGCAGACCTCCAGTCTCCTGAGCACCTGGCAGAGTGAATTAATGCGGTTCACGGGACTGGAAAGTGGGTCAAGCTCCACTGCTTTCTGTGGCCATCTCGGCTCTCTGGAGACCTGCAGTTATACAAACACATCTATTGTTATTGAACGCGACCAGGACACGATGCTCAGGAGCCGGCCAGCGGGAAGAAGGGGAGCTCAGGAATCTGGAGCTGCTGAATGAATGTGGGAAATATGCAGGGGACATATAGCATATTTAAGTGCGTGTGCACGTGCACATGTTGTGCTAGTGCATGCTAGCATCTGATACAAATTCAAAAGGAATCAGACTGGCATTTTTGTGCTCATACGCCTGCACAGCATAACATCAACCCCTCTCCCCTTTCATCCCCTCAGTTCAATCTTTTTTTATTGTCCAAAGATAGCAATCACACAGAGACCTGATAGCGAGTACGTAAATGCCACTGTCTTTCATCTAACTGTGTGAAAAGTTCACAAAAACTAGGTCAGTGCTTAATATAGACTGACCGCCGCTATTATCCTCTGACACTCTGATCTCCCATCATAAACCTGAGTGTTTAGTTTAACTGTCAAGGGACCGTTACACAAATATCACCGGTCACCCCCACCCCCCCCCTCCTTCATTTGGGAGCTGTACATCATTGTAATGGCATTATGAGTCACCAGCGCATTAATCTGCTCTCGTTCAAATGCAAATATATATATATGGAGGCATGCTGTCTCTAAGGCTGCCTGTATTACACGGTCACAGTGAACTCTTTTGCTCCCCGCTTTGAGAGATGAGAACAATGTCTTTATTGTCGTCCCCATTTCACTGGCTCAAAGCAGTGCTGCAGAACAGGTGCATTTGGGGAGAGAGACAGAATTCAGGATTTCTACATGAAAGTAGGCAATTTCTCGACATGCTTTTCAGAAAGACGTGTGTTTAGTGTTTTTTTTTGTTTTTTTTTTTTTTTCTGGTGCAGACAAGCATCTCATGTCACACTTGTGCCTGGAGGCGTGCTCACGTTCAGATGTGCCCTGGTATGCCTGCTGTGTCTGTGGGGTCCATTCTTGGAGGAGTGACCGAAGCCATTAAGCTGGCCACGTCTCCTGGAAAAGTCGGTCGCAGCAAGTTTCCATAAACACGTTTGTCTTGTTCAATTGAAGTTCAAAGATCAAAGGGGTGAAAGTGGTCCAAAGACAGGGCATGACAGCTACCAAACCTGACTGGAAAATAATACCCATTAAACGCTGTGTCGTCGCATTGAGCTGCGATTGCTGAGATAACTTTACTCCGGGTTACAGATATTAGCAATTAACTTGGAGCATTCCCATACACAATTAAATAAAGTACCTTCCCCAGTTGAGTATTTTACACATTTGTAATGCCAGGGGACCATTTATTGAGTTTCTCGGGGGTTATGTATGTCCTCGTTTCCTCATTAGTCACTTGTGTTGCTGTAGTTTTATTTAAGAATTAATGATTTGTGATTGAGCTTTTAAACAAGCTGTCAACCACTCGGATTCCTCTATATCTTCCTTAATATCTAAATAAACTCCATGCCTTCCTCTATCATCACTAGATTTATTGTCATATGAGACAAGTGCTGTATATTGTGTGGAAATTTGTTGTTTAGTTCTAATGGATGTGGCTAAAGGCTCAATGGTCACAACGAACAATAGTGGTGAGAGCAGAAGGCCCTGACAAGTAGATCTCCCTAAACTTGATTATGGCTAGTGTGCAATAATTTGATCCACTTCAGAATTTTTCCCCAAGTCTGTATCTTGCTTGAATGAATAAGGCCACTCGATTTCAGCCAAATTCTGTCTCGGGATAACAGCGCTTTATCTTTGGTATTATTCTGAGAATTAATTATGTTGAGGACCCTTCAGATATTGTGAAATCCCTGATGACCCTATATAAACCCCTTCTCAACACGATGTACCAAAGAAGGAATATATGGATCTCGCCTTTTAGCGAGAACTTTACACAGTATTCTTATGTCAGTTCCCATGAGACCGACAGGCCTGCGTGAGGAGCAGTCAGTATTTCCCCAGGTTTTAAAACAAGGATTACCTAGCAAGTCATAAAGTTTAGGGAAAGATACCAATATTAAACGATTCACTGAACATATTCAAAAGTGGGGTACTCAACAGTTTCTGGAGGTTTTTATGAAGCTCTATTATCAGGGCATCAGGCCCTGGAGCTTTACTTGGGTTGATCTTCCATCATTATATCATTATCTGAGTCCTTTCTGACTTTCTCTGTGACCTCTGTTCCTTCTGACCTGTACAGTGATGGAGGAAATTGCCTAAATGCATTGTCAATACCTTCAGGATGGTTTGACATGTCTCCTGATTCTGTAGTTAAATCATTACGAGCTCTTTTCAATTGGATTTTTTTTTAATTCTCCAAGCCAACAGTTTGCCAGCTTTTTTCTCCCTGAAGGTCTAACTCAACGACAGTGAACTTTTTGCTGCTATATGTTAATTTATTGTTTTCCGTTCTTAAAATGAGTAACAGTGCTTGTTTGTCAGAAACATTTTTTTTCATACCAATTTCCAAAGATTTTGTATGTTTCTCTAATTTACTGATTTCTGCTTTTCATTTCTTGTTCATTGTTTGTGAAACTAATAATTTGCCCTGTAATACACGCCTTGAAGGCTTCCCATCTAGAGCATCTCTATATGTACAGACATAGCAATGGGTGAATGATTACTAAAGAATATACAGTCAAACAAAAAAACCTTACTTTACTTTTTTGCATTAGAGTTTTTGTTACTCAAGCTGCTCTGCAGGGTTTGCGATCAGTCAGGTACATGAACAGTGATCACCACTGGAAAACCCTGGATTTATACGAGGTTGATATTCAGCTTCATGGAGCACGTCTTAGTAAATCAAACCAGAAAATGGAGAGACCTCCCAGGCTTGTTTATCCTGCTTCATGGTACAGACCCCAGGAAACAACGGCACAGGAGTAGGCTCTGACTTGTCATCTTCCGTCTGTTGTGCGCGTGGAGGTTGTGTTGATTAGTCATTGATTGTGCCTCATTTCTCTGAAGTGTTTGCCTGCGTGCCTCTGAGTCAGCTCATCAATTGCCCTCCTTCTGAAAGTATCTTATTACCGCTGAGTGTCTCTCTTGTGAAAACCGGCCTGCTGTCCTACCTGGTTCCATCAGCTGACTGTTGAGCTCTCTGCTGTGTTCTGTTTCTGATAATCATCTTCATCTGTCGCCCTCATTAGAGAGTTCTCTGTGTTCAGCCATCTACCTGAATTTGAGCATAACTGTGGAGTTACAGGTACTGGTCAAGGTTGTTTTTTTTTAGGTGAAAGTTAAGGAAACTTTTCTGTTTTACTCAAACAAGTACAAATGAATGTGAAATATGCCGTTTTTTTTTGTGGAAGCTGGGAGATTTGCCTTCATCTACACAAACTTTTTGCAACTTTGAGTACAGAGCATGACAAACCAAAACAAAAACAAATTAAATCTGTCTGTTTATGCTGTAATTCACACACACTAGTGTGACAATATTATTTCATTAATATTTTCTCAGCAAGGAATCATGACGATACTATGATTGCCTTTGCTGCGGTTTTGGCTTCCAATCAGTGTTGCGGAGTAGATGAACCAACAAGCAACAGAAAAGCACATTAAAATGTGTCACTCAAAAAGCCCCAGCTGTTACATAAGCAGGCGGTTTCCCAATACGTCCTCAAATCAAATACATTCTCAGATCTCAGAGTTAAAGGAAAAGTGGGGACACCAAACACCACACCAAGCATGGAATTAAAGATTTGCAGTGACATTTACAACTGCCACCTCACCGATATGATTTTGACTTTGGATTTTGGTTTTGTGCGAAATACATAATTGTTTTACATCACAAAGTCAATATATGTCCTTCATCACTGTGTTGCATACAAAGAGTTTGCACTTACATTATGCTGCATACAGTGGTTGCTGCTTGAAATGAACTGTTAGCATGTCTGCATGGATTTACTATCAGTTCTTCAGCTGTTTTATCATTTAATGTAACTTAATAAATGCTGTATCGGTGAGGGCAAAGGTCGCACAACCTTGCCATGTTCTTTAGCAAGGTCAACTGTAGGGACTAATACTAATATGTTCACAATGACTGAAGGCTGTTCTTTGAATGCTGTCCATAACCACTTAAATAAGGAAGACTCTCAGTTTATCTTTTTAATTATCTTAGATTTTTTTTCATATGATCCGATTTCTACTGTGGTATTCTAGTGTCTCAAGGGCGATTTAGTGTTGTTTGATATATTGTTGTTTCTTTCAAAGGACACTCTTAATGGGGTTTGAACTATCTAATTGAGATTTAACAAATAATCTGCTTCTTAAATTAATGTATTAATCGGCAATAAGCCTCATAAATGAAATTAGGATCACTGGGCTTTGTTGTGCTGTCTCGAACATTGCATGAATTATTGGAATTATGTACGTTTATTACTTGTTGAGTGGCTGAAGTCACGGAGAACAGAGTGCATACCAATGTCCTCATACTTCAGCCAGCCTGATGTGGAGTCATGGAGCTCTGAGTGCCATCACCCAACATGCCCTTCTTCTCTGTTTAAAGAGGCAGACATACTCCAAATGAAGTACTGGAACAACTTGTACCAACGACCAATGAGCATGCCATACTCATGTGCACAATTAATTCTTTTCACTTTCATCTTTGCTATTCTTACTTTTTTGGCCAAGTTCTTTGAGCTTTTTTTTTTTTTATCAGCTCTTTCAATGCAACAGACACAGGGCTTATTTTATTAGGTTTAAGTGTTCAAGCAAGCAATGTGGAGAACATAACTCGATTCTGCAGAGCAATGTGGGGCTGGGGGGGGTGGGGTGGGGCTGTCTCTGAAAGAAAGAATAGAATTATCTTAAAGTGAAATCATTTTATAAAAGTAGTTCCAGAAAAGATAGGGGGTTGTGTTAATGTAATACATAAAAGAAGAACATTGTCATACATGCAGAATTTGCTTTGCCATCATCTCAGGGAAAGACTCACATGAGCAGTCGTCGCTCTTGCAGTCAGGCTTTGAGCCCTCACAGAAACACTACTTGAAATTCAGGATTTATGGAAGCTCAGGAAACCACTTTATTTCACTTCAGTCTGTCTTAAATGATGTCTTTGTCATGTGTATTTCTGTTATTTTTCTTCATAGAGTTTAATTTTCACATTCGTTGATTCAGTGTGGATTCGCCTGCGCTCACAATGTTTTTTAAAGTGTCTCTAAGCCAGTGTCAGTCTGTTTTTTCAACTTTTAATATGTGTTATTTGAATCAGCCATGTGATTTTATTGTATTGTTGCACATAATAATGAATAATGTATGTATTCAAGCCTTGTAATGAGTGAGGACTTCCCCTAATGACTTTAATCACCAGTAGGTGTCAATGTGTTGGGTGTGTCTATTTCCTATGAGGGATTGAAAAGAGGCAGGATGTCTTTTATTACAGTCTGAATTTACAGGCTCCGTCACTGAGAATCCTTCTCAGGTACAGAAGATGAATGGGTAGCTGGTCTTTAAATAATACCTTATCAAAGTGACATCTTAATATTAGAGCATTTAACATTAATAACAATACAATATGAACCTTGCACAAAATTGTCAATTTAAACATAGTAATTCCTTTTTTCTCTTAAGAATCAAAACAGTTACACATTCAAAGTGTGAACTCATTAAAATTATTCCCATTTCGACTGACCTTTAACTTTCAGCCATCAAAATATGTTTGGTCTTTGAAGCACTCCCGCTTTCATGGAGGAGAAAATAGCTGGGGTCTCTGCTGCAAGTCACCTCCTAACGTTGTTAATCAAATGTTCACCAAAGTGTTCATTATTCCTGTGTTTCAGGCACTTGTGCCCAGTTTAACCTGGCTGCATGATTCACTCAGTACTGGCGGGTTGATTTTATCGTGGATTCGAAAATTATGCAAAATTCATTCACTTTTCTTTGCGGCAGCTGAGTGACAGGAAGGTCATTAAAGCCTTGAGTAACAAGGTCGGCATCTGGAACATGTCTCAAGTTTTTTTCTCTTCCTTTATTTTTTTAAATGCGTTCATTGTGGTAGTGCACATATACCCACACGAAAACCAAAACACTGAGCCACAATGCTGATCTCAGAGGAGAAGGTCCTCCAAGGTTCGCCTGCCAGTTGGACAAATACATGTGGTGAATATTGATGCCTTGTCAGCTCCACCCAAACACTGAATAGAAAACAAATAGTGCACAGTAGAGATAAAAAAAAAAACATGTTGTTAACCTTCTCCAGTCTGTTGAAACCTGATTTGGCCTCACTACATGTACACGACAGGAGGTGTTTTTGTGCATAATTTGGTTTCACTGCAAATGTTTCAGCGGGGAGCACATCATCTATCTCCTCATACCCATCAGTGAGCACTCAAAGAGCCGTGATAATGATAAAAAAAAAAAAGCCGTGTGAGTCAGGAAAAGGGGAGCTTGGATCGAAAGTGCCTCCCAGTCCTATTAATACAAACTGGACTGAAATAAAAAGTGAGTCTGGGAATGTTTATATGAGGAACCCACTGCATGTAATTGTTTCCCTGCTCATCAGAAGCACCCATAAATAAACAACAGAAATGCATCAATATGCAGCTTTCTCAATAGCCACATGCTGCAAACATAACACCCCATGAACAACAGGGCACTCCCTTCCTCTGTGGCTAAAAGAGGAAGCCTCTTCTTTTATTTTCTATGAATATTTGCATTTCTTTTTCTGTTCCTGTGTCTTTTGAAGTGTGTCCATCATAATTATTTGTTGTTTTCCTCTGTTCTTCTTCACATTCACATGATAAGGAGATAATTGTTGGAGTACTGTTGTGAAAGCACGAACAAAGCCTGTGGTGAATAGGAGCATCCTGACGGAGCCTCGAGGGGATCCCTGCAGAGCAGAGATCACTCTTACTTTGCAGCGCTCCTCCCTCTTTCTTATGCTTGGCTAATTGCATGCCGAATATCTGCAAATGTCTTCATCAAAAGCCTGACAGCAACATCCCTCAAGGTAGTATGGAAATGCTCCACTCTTTGTTTGTCCATTACTATTTGCATATGCACAAATACACTGGCAGTAACATCCTACACTGTACTTGCCCTACCTCAACAGTAACAGTGTCAATAAGTCTGTTTATCTACTGAAATCCTTCATCTTTTGGGCACAGTAATGTCAACAACTAAAATCTTTCCGAATACTTCCTAAAATCAGTTGCATCTCTGAGGAGCCTGATCATAACAAATCTATGATGCCGAGAGGTGTGAAAATGTTAATTGATTTGTTGTTAAAAAAGAATATCCATAAAAAACAAATTAGTATCCGGTGTGATCACTTCTTCACTACTTTGCAGAGTTTTCCCTCACATCTGCCTAAACCCTTTGCACAAGTTAGAGTGCATATTCAGTTTAGTTCAGATAGTTTAAATTCGTAAACATGCAGGATAGTTTCCTCACTCCTGTACATGCTCACATAAACTGAAGTATTTACATGTTTTCCTCCAATAATTCAAATCAGGTAGGATTAGGTCCAGGTCCAGAGGTCTCCTTCTCTGTATTTTCCTTGCAGCACCTGGTAGTTTTACATAAATATTACAGCATCCCTTTAAATTTTTGTTTGGAAATGAACCACAACTCCCTACAGCCATTGCTGCAAACATTTGCTCGCGATTGGCCGCGACTCAGGTAAACTTCCCCGTGCAGCTCTGTGAGTGGCTCTCTCTCTGTGTCAATCACAGGGACAACGCGCGGACCAATCAGATGTCTCTGTTGGCCGTGGTGGGCGGGGCTCCGGCGCTTCCTCTCCTGCTCGTTGTTAACAACCTGCTGCCTGAACTTGGTCCGTCCGCTCTGAGCTCGGTGTCGGTCTCCAGCTGTGCCTCCAGCTGTGCCTGCCCCGGTATGTGCGCCAGGATGACGCCGTGGTGAGGGCGAGCGCGGTCCGGGCCTCCGCTCCGAGCCGGCTGCATGGTGCTCCGCGTCTCTCCGCCTGCAGTCTGGCCTCCAGCCGGGAATCAACTTCATTCCTCCGCGTCGCCTCTCCTCTGCTTTGTTTAGTTTCTTTTTGTTTTGTTTTTTTTTATTATTTTTACGAAGATGGCGGTGAGGGGGACACTGTGAACTAAATGACTGTCAGAAACATCGCCTCCATCTGTAATATGGTGAGTCTCCCCCCGCTGCGCGTCGCCGCGTTCAGCCCGGTGTGTGCGGATGGTCCAGTCGCGCGACACCTGCACCCGGACACCCTGGTGCACGGTGCAGCGTCTGACCTCCCGTCCTCACACGGGGAATCCTCACTGACCCCCCTCCCCTTCCTTCCCCCTCCATCCCCTCCCCTCCACGGGCCTGAACCCTGACTTGTGACATTTGGCATGTTGCGGCCACAGAGTATATATGTGTGTGTGTGTGTGTGTGTGTGTGTTTTGTGTGTGTCTGAGCTGAGTGGCAGGTGAAGAAGCACGCAGCCTGTGACAGCCTGTTGTGATTGCATAATGTGCTGCTGCTGCTGCTGCTGCTGCTGCCGCTGCAGAGGGCTGGTCACATCCCGGCGGCACAGGGCAGGAATCCGCACTAATCTCTGTTTATGTTGTGTTCACAGGCATCGAAGAGTGTGTAAGAACAGACTTAAACGGCTCTGCTCTCTAATGCCAGCGGCCTCAGCTTTATTTAGACCCTGCACTAATGGCAAAGGCCTGCAGAGATGCTGCACGCACCACACTGATGTGTTGCACGGTTTCCCTGCAGGACACTGCAGCAGGACTGTCACACTATGTCTACTTTTATTATTGCTTATGTGCATTACCATGCAGTCTACATCGAAGTGTGCAAGTAACAAAGCAAACCCAACATGCTTCACATTCCGTGGGCCAGACTGGTTAAAATAGTGCCAGAACAGCCTTTAAATGTAAACTTTAAAGTTTTGCTCTGTTGTGGTGCAGAGTATGCATGAAAAAAAAAAATCTTATTTTTTCTCAAAACTTAACAATCACAACTGAAAATGACTTCAGTCTCATCATAAAGCCAATCTTGTTGAGACCAGGTGCAAAACACAGTAATTTTCGCCAAAAGCCTTCTACTGTAGCTTTTGCGTCATGCATGTTTTGATAGCACTGAGGGAGCTGTCTTCCAGTCATCATCAGTGACTACGTGTACATGCAGCTAATATCTGGGTGATATATCAGCTAAGGTCTCAGTGTTGTGTTTTGTCCGCTACTCTTGATGTTTTTTTTTTTATTAATTTGGTGGTTTGCAGTTTGGAGCCCCTGCTGGGCTGGTTTGGCCAAAGACCTTGTGTTTGAAATCCCAGAATTAGAGGCTGCACAGTTCTGATAGCATGAAAACAGAGATGACATTTCCTTTAAAGCTACGATTCCTTGTTTCAATTTGAAGGACATTTAATGGGTTGTTCTGTTCCTCAGTGGTTTGGGCAGGTGTTGGTCAAACAAGCAGGGAATACATACAGATATTCTGTAAATGAAGGACAAGAGTTGAGAAATTGTGCCTCACTTGTATCACATAATTCCAGATACATTGTAATGATTCTAATATACAATATTGTCTTAACAATAGATACTGAGAAACTAAACCCTGTCACTATTAGGTCGTAATTCATTGCCAGTGTGTGGTTATTGCAGTGTCAACGTCTGCAACGTACTTATTGCTAAAGCCTGAAGTGAATTCAGTTGTTTTGATTCTCTTCACCTTCATGAGGTGAGATTAAAAATCACAGTATTTTAACGTTTACAGATGTATGAATCGCAAATCATTTCATACCTGCTGTCGAAATGGCCTGACAAGAGATAAGTGCTTTGCTGCCGCACAAAAACAGTAAATACTCCTGACTTATGATGGTGCTCAAGGAAGAATGCCCCCCCCCCAAAAAAAAAAAAACAACACAGTGAACATACTGTTACACAGCCTAAGCATTTATGATGGAACTGTAGCCTGCAGGGGCCAAAGGGACGTGGCCCAGTCACAGCTGATGTCAGTCAGGGGCGAGAGAAAGAGCACTGTTATTTTGAAGAACAAATCTCAAAGTTCAAGGACATTATGTCACCTTTTTTAAGTTTACCTTCATATTGTGATTGCACTTAAGATGCATGTGTTGTTTTTCATCCAACATCCTGCAGCCTTTACTCTAACTCAACTTTTGCATTTGTAAAAAGACATTTTAATTCCTCCTCTAGTCTTGTCTTTTTTTAATTTAAATTCCCTGTGCTCTTTGTTTTGATAATTATTTATATTCAGTGATCTGAATCAGCAGCTGGATCAGAAAGGTCACTAATGAATTCTGACCAGTACGATCACACAACTTAAGAGTTTACTAATTATTTCTCCAACTGAGGTCACAGTGGGATATTTCGTTTCGTTTAAGTTCAGCTCACAGCAAAACAAAGTTCTGGTAATTTGTGCTGGAAAATATAACACTAATAGAGGGACAACGTCTATTATCCTTCACATTTTAAAGGTTAGATTTGAGTTTTTGCATTATGTGTGCTGCATGACAATAACAAGATGACATTCATTTATTTACTGATAACTGAACTTTTTCTACCTCTCTTCTAACTATGAATGATATGTTATTAGTCTGTGTAAACATTGTCTTGACGTGGTTTTACGAATGTGACTCTTAATTTTAGGTCTTATTTACGTTCCAACATTTCAAGTGAAAACACATCTTTCCTGTTTAGGAAAAGTTTTGCATCCAAGCAACATCGTTTTGAAAACAAGATCATTTTGGAGAAAGTTATGTAGTGTCCACATAGCGGCCACTAGTGGGTGCTGTGGTTCGTTTCTGTAACTCCAGCCCAGGAGAAATTGGACTGGGAGTCATGATGCTGTGGAGGCAAAAAATCATTCAAATTCAGACCAGTTCAGTTTGTTTTTTATCTGATACATCATCCACATGCACAGTAAGTGAGTGCCTCTGAATCCTTTTTCCAAAATAATGTCAACTTGCAGTGCCTGGCAGTTATTTAGTTTAGAGTTTTAAGAAACACGTGACACACTGGTGATTGGATGGGAACCCGTGATGAAGAGTATCTCAGTGCAAAGCTTTATTTCTGCTTTCCGGTAGTTTTTGGCTTAACTGGACATACATGAACGGTCTCGGAGTCACATTATGAAGGTTTGAATTGCTGTCAGCTGTGGCTCACTTCAGACTGAACGGTCATATGTGATATACTTACAACTAACCAGATAAGTGATCTATTCATCAAATCCTTCCTCTCCACTGTTCTATCCTCTTCAGGGTAGTAGTACTTCACTGGAACTGATCCCAGCTATCAGCAAAGGCAGGGCCAGGGACCCGGCCCCGGACAGGCCGCCAGTCCATCACAGACAAATTATGTTTTATTTTCTTCTTTTGAATTTTAAGGCAGTTTCACTGAATTTTCTGACCGTGGCATTTTGACTGGTTCTTATTTCTTTGCTGTTTAGTCGTCTCGGTATGAGCGATTCTGAACAGATCGGGTTCGATCCATTCGGAGCTTCCTCTGTTCTGCCGGCTTTAGTTTGTCGTGATCGGCGACGTTTGAAGGATTTATTCCTTTTTCGGTTGACCTTGTCCTCATGATGACGAGCTGAAATAGCAAAATTTGGCATCCAATAACACAAGGGGTTGAATTTATGATAATGGCATGTTCTCGTGAATGTCTTCTTTAGATTTGGATGGATTTTCCGGCTCACTTATTGTACTTTTAACCGTATACGCCGCGGCGGTGCGTCTGTGTCTGCACAGTGGGTGACTGAGCTTTTTGCGGCATCGTCTCGGACTGGAAGCAGTAAAGTGGACAAAGGGGCATTCTCCTCCTGCTTTGACAGACAGAAATGACAGCTATTAAAAGTCAAAGCCTCCCTCAGCCTAAATTGTCTCCCATGTTCGTTCAACAAAGCTGTGGTTCACGTGGAAATGCTTTGAGCTCTGACAGGCCAAATGGCTCGACAAGAGATAAGTGCCCTGCCGCTGCACTAAGATGCCAAATACTCCTGACTTTTGATATGGATCTACCTGTTTGGACCATATCCGCTTCATACTCTGACAGAGCTGTGTGCCGTGTGCATTTTTGTACACTCCTATGTGAACTGAAACCTGAACTTTGTGTGAAACTGTCTCACTGATCAGTTTTATAGCTACATTCCTTTGGCCATATACTGGAAACAAGCTTGATCAACAGTTTTGTAGAAAGCCATTTAATGTTGTGTCATTGACTCAGAAAGCTAAGATACAAAGATGAATCTCAGGACAGGATATTAAAATCCATAGTGTTTTTGGAAATTGTTGCTTTCGTTGTTGTATTGAATTCTCTCTCACGCACAATAGTGGAAAATATGATGAATTTGATGTGAATATTCGTACATTATATTAACAAATTTGAGTTATATTACTAATTATGATTTGTGATTACTGCAGTTTTACAGTCAAAAGCAGCAAAATCACATCAGTATCATAAAAACTGTAAAATAAAATGCCTCCATTGCAAAGTTACCATTAAGGATTCATATATTATAATAGTGGAGGAGTGTTTGTTACCTGTACAGCTTTGATTTTACTGATTTCACTGATCTAAATTCTCTTCTAACTCTTGAAAGCCACAGATGAGAACAAGTGGTATTTCTGTGAGGTGGCTGTGGAAATGATGGCAGAATGTCCTTTTTTTTCGTCCCCTCAGGGCACCAATGCCTCTGCTCTGGAGAAAGACATCGGCCCGGAGCAATTCCCAATCAATGAACACTACTTTGGATTGGTCAATGTGAGTATGGCCCCATCCTCTCACACACCAGCAGCACTGCCCACAGATGCAGTGGCGTCATTTCTCAAAACAAAGCCAGTGAGTCCTGTCCTCCATTGGCGGCTCATCAACACCAGTCTTGTTTTTGAGTGTTTCGGCGAGTTGAGAGACTTTCTGTTTACTTCAAGTGGTTTTTAAATAAAACAGACGGCTTTCACAACACCTGTGTCTGCCTCTCAGATGTAAACAGTTGATCATGTCACTGGATTTTTTTTTTTTTTTTTTTTTTTTCTAAGCTGTCAAAGTGAATCTGAGTGAATGTTTTGAGAAGTCCCTCTTTGTTTATCTTCCTCAGTTTGGAAACACATGTTACTGTAACTCGGTGCTCCAGGCTCTGTACTTCTGCCGGCCTTTCCGGGAGAACGTGCTGGCCTACAAAGCCCAGCAGAAGAAGAAGGAGAACCTGCTCACGTGCCTGGCTGACCTCTTCCACTCCATCGCCACGCAGAAGAAGAAAGTGGGTGTCATCCCACCCAAAAAGTTCATCTCCCGACTACGAAAAGAGAACGGTAAGGGCGTATTCCCCCTTTCATTTCTGTTGAAAGTAGTTTGCCTGTTTTTTTACTCCCCAATGGAAAACATCCCAAAAGCTTGTGAAGCGTTCCACTTTTCCCTGAAATCTTTGGGGCATCATTTCACGTGCATGTGCGGAGACGATCAGAGCGCAGAGGCCGGCGGGTTTGTGCAGAAGCGTTGCTTTAATGCAGCCTGACTAGAGGTGAAGGGCAGGTGCATGTTGGTGGTAAGGTCATTCACAGTAGAGCTGACAGAAAGGCCGACTGTTCTCTGCTGTCCATATTGAGGAAGCCCTTTATGTGAGCGAACAATGCCATCTCTGTTGGGACCAGGCTCTGGTCAGCTGCCTCATCTCTGGACTGTTTTTTTCCTCTCTGCTTCTCCTTTCCAATTCCACCGCTTCTCAGTTTTCACCTTTCACATACAGATCTATGAAAACAGGACTATCTGGGTGGTTTATGAAAAAAAAAATGTGCAGATTGTATTTTTTTGTTTAAACGTAGACGATCAGCGAATAACACACAGTACCTCAAAGCAGACATGCTGCTGCTGCCGCCTTTTTTGAGGCCCCGTTATCCAGCAACGCTCAAGTCAATTAATAGCAACACCTATTTTAATCAGCTTTTCATCCATGAAGATAATCCTGTGATTCATGATTTTTTTCTTCTTCTCTCTAATAAAAGAGACACACACTCACACACACACACACACACACACACACACACACACACACACACACACACACACACACGTGGAGTCTAAATACTGAAAGAGCAGGGTAAATGTAACATTTTCTAACAATGAAACCTAATGTTGATCAAAGAAACAGGTTTTGTCATTTGGCCTCTAGGTGGCAGTGCAGTAATCTATACTCTGAAAACAGTTTTGTGTTTTAAAACTAGGTGAGTCAGCATTTACTTCATTTAGTGTTGAATCTAAAAATGGAAGCAGCAGGTCAGGATAAAGAGAAGGATTAATAAGTCAAAAAGAGAAAAGAGTTTTACCAAGAGTGTCATTTAGAATCAGGCTTCATTAAAACTCTGGTCAAAATTAGAGCTGAATGAAAGTGTGAAACTGCAAACTGAAGCAGCACCAGTCAACCCAATCGGTTTATCCTCAGAGAAAAGGAGCTTATTGTTGAATAATGTGAGAGAGAAACTATTTCACATGTGATATGTGATGAGTCCCTTCAGCGTTGTTCCTGTCAGGGTGCAGGTCGTGGTTCGAGCGCCTCTGAGGTTTATGAGGTTTAAACATTTCCTCAACCAAAAGGTTGGGAATCACCGCTCAAGATAAGAAGCCAAAGCCAAAAGTTAAAGTTCAGTCTTGGCTGATGTATAAGAGAGCAAAGAGATGAAAGAAGGAGCCTGGGTGTGGAGGTTTGCATGTTCGATTCCCACAGCTGACAGATTGTCACTGTGGCTCCCTGAGCAAGACCTTTGACCCCCAGAGGTTGACTATGAATAAGAGTTGAATGCACAGATTTAAGATTTGTAATTAAGTGTTTCACAGATTGCGCTATATGCTTGCACTAGTCTTTTATGGATGATTTTATTGCTCTCTCGCTGCTGCTGATCTCACTTTTTGACTAACATATGAATGCTTGGAGGACTTCTCACAGTCGCTGTCTTGCCCGGAGCAGAATCGTGATGAATACATAGGAAAAGGTAGTTTTATTAAAACAGACCATCAGGTTCTGAACTTCTAGCTGATCTGTAGTTGAAAGTTTGATTAACTCAAACGACCCACTTGCGTCACGTTCCCCCCTCCTAACCTCCATTAAACCCTTCCTGTGCCTGTGGTTTCATATCAAGACTCAAAACTCGCCTGAAGATGTAGTGTATTCACTGCATCGTCTGCACAGACCAGATGAGCCAGAAAGGAATGCAGGCTCAGTAGAATTTCCTTCTTTTTTTTTTATTTTTTGTTCGAGGCAGTGAATAATGCTCCTTCAATCAAGTCTACCAGCTGTGTCACTCAGAACACACCACAGCTGGAATCCGCAGGTCTGAGGGGGAAAATGCTCAAATGCTATTTTCAACATCAGTTTTGGACATTTTAATTATTACAAACGTGAGTCTCCAGCATCTTGTGTTTGATGTAATGTAAAATCATCCCAGAAAGCTTTATAAACTCAGATTAATTAGCTGAGTTTGTTTTCCTCCGTTGTTGTTGTGTGTAGTTCTTTAAATTGGCTTGTGACGCTCACAGAGTTGTAATTCCGGTTTTAGGAAAATGCAATTTCCCTGGATGGCGTAATCCAGAGAGGACCGGGGGAACTGTTGCCTGTGTCTAATCCAGCTTCTGGCAATTACTGGCAGCAATGAAAGTGTTGCTCATCCTGAATAAAGTTTTTTAATCTTGTGATAAATACGGTGTTCACGACACCATAACCACGCTCACTACTGTCAGAACCAGATGTTGTTTCTTCTGCTCACAATTTCACTGAGGCTGGACGCTGTCCGAAGGTGTCTTCAGATTCATATCAAATATGAATTAACGATCTCTCAATCAGTCTCTGTCACACACACCCACTTTCTTCATGTTAGGGTTTTTTTTTAGAAATGGAGCCAATCCCACGACAACCGTCTATCAGAGAACAAGCACAAAAACTCAAACCCTTCCTCCTACAATTTAGATTCATCAGTTGACCCAATTGGTTTGTCTATGGATTATTGTGGTGAAAAAAGCAGAGTGTTCAAGAGAAAACGCCACCCAAGCTCAATCTGCAAAATAAAATCTACATTCAAATACTTCAGGCCGTGACTTCAGTGTGCTTTTCAATATTTTAATTCATGTGACAGAAAATAAAATAATGTTCTGTCAGCAAGCTCACAACCTGATTTGTTATAGCTGTTCTAGACAGCGTGTTCGATCCAGGCCACACACCGTCAGCATCCAGCTGTTCCTGCGTCAGTTATATCTAAAATGCTCCACATATTTAAACAGTTGCATAAAATAATGTGGCTTGAGTTAATGTTGCTTTTCCAAAATTGAAATTCAGATCATTTGTCTCCTTGCAGCCTCCTTCCTTCACTTATGCTGTGTGTCATTGTTCCCCTCCAGATCTGTTTGACAACTACATGCAGCAGGATGCACACGAGTTCCTCAACTACCTGCTGAACACCGTGGCCGACATCCTGCAGGAGGAGAAGAAGCAGGAGAAGCAGAACGGACGGCTCAAGAACAACGGCACCGCCGTCGTCACGGAGACGGAGACGGAGAACAAGACGGAGCCCACGTGGGTCCACGACATCTTCCAGGGCACGCTGACCAACGAGACGCGATGCCTGAACTGTGAAACGGTGCGTGGCTCCACCTCCGCTGCTGAAGTTTGAGTCGTCCAGATGCCGTTTGTGTTGCTGTGTCTTCAGCGGCCCCGTCTGTCCTCATGCCACCCCCAAGAAAATTCTTCTCCTGAATGAGTCTGCAAAAGGGATTAGCTCTTTGCAGAGATTCTGAACGATGCACACAGACAAATTTTAAAAAAAGAGAGAGAGAGAGAGGATGTCTTGGCGGTCTCTGACCACCCTCTTTACGTCAGGGCTCGCTGGAGGCTTTGTCCTCATGGTTTGGAGGGTGCGGTGTGGGATGGGTTGCCCGGAACAACCCCTGCAAACACCAAAGCTCCGCACTGCGCCGAGACAAAAGCCACTCGGTAAAATAAGCATTTCAAAGACGGGCTGAGGGTGTGTAGGCGCAGGTTAATCCTCACTGACTCAGCTTTGGAAGATGACAGCTGAGTTTACACGGCATTGTCTCTTCCTCTGTCCGACAGGTGAGCAGCAAGGATGAAGATTTCCTGGATCTTTCTGTGGACGTCGAGCAGAACACATCAATAACGCACTGTCTCAGGTACTGTTGCTGCATACTGCATTCAGTCCCAGCCCGAGAACCCGACATATTCCCTTTGGTTCATGAAGCGCTGACTAATTGTGCCTCGTGTTGTGATGCTCTGTCGTCCAGGGACTTCAGTAATACAGAGACTCTGTGCAGTGAATATAAATACTACTGTGAAACCTGCTGCAGCAAGCAGGAAGCACAAAAGCGGTCAGTGAAGCGTGCGGAGAGTTTAATACCACTGCGACGTGTCGCTGTGCGCCAACATGCCCCTCCTAGTGTGCCTTTCTTCTCTGCAGGATGCGCGTGAAGAAGCTTCCCATGATCCTGGCGCTACACCTCAAGAGGTTCAAGTACATGGAGCAGCTGCACCGCTACACCAAGCTGTCCTACCGGGTGGTTTTCCCCCTGGAGCTCCGTCTCTTTAACACGTCTGGGGATGCAGTCAACCTGGACCGCATGTATGATCTCGTGGCGGTGGTGGTTCACTGTGGGAGGTACACTGCGCTCATTACCAAGTCACAATAAGCCCGTCCCGTAGTGTGGTCGCATTTCCTCCTGCCAGGGATGGAGGAATATCACCCTGTCAGGTGTGGGGATGAAAACACTAAAGCTCGTTCCCAGGATCCTCTAGGATTCCCTGATCCCACTTTGTGTTTTTGCTGAACTCCGACCTGCTAAGACGATTTGGCCAAAAGAAACAGGTTTTACCTGGTTATCATCTGTCTGAGAAACATTAATTCAAGCTCCCTCATTCTGCTCTGCTCAGCTTTTAAGGCAAAGCTTTACAAAACGACAGATGCCCCCCCCCCCCACATCTCTGAAAATAAAAAAGTGCAATTATTTATTCCTCAAATAGTCATTTCCTTTTTTTATTATGTGAATTCGACTCGTTTCAGTTAAAAATTCAGACATTTAAGTTCTTGATTTGTCATGTTGCCATTTTTTGTGATTTGCAGCAGACAAAGCGTACAAGCACAGACTGTCCATGTACGGAAAAATACGCTTCCTGGACCTTTTCGTCAATGAAAAAAAAACTGAGGGTTTTCTCGGAAATTACACATGAAGAACTGGCATATTTCAGACGCAGGTGGAACTGTGAGTCACAAAAAGCTAACCTTGAAAAACTGAAATGTTCGAAAAAGCAACGTGGGCATCAAGTTGACTTTAAGCTCACAGCAGAACAGCAGCAGCATAAACAGAAGAGTGAAGCCAAAGTTGGGTTCACTGCACATTCACCTGACGTTGATCAGTTGCTCTGTGTCTGTTATTCAAGTCTCATATCATGTATAATAACGCTGGTATTTCCCTAACATGTGGTGGAGGTAGTACTATTTGGGACAGATGTCAAAGCTTGGACGGATAAGGCGTTGATTATGTCCTCTGAAGCCTCGGCCTGTGTCTTGTGTCCTCAGTGGCCCGAATCGAGGTCATTACATCACCATCGTGAAGAGCCACGGCTTCTGGCTGCTGTTCGACGATGACATTGTGGAGGTGCGTCACTCTGACTCTCTCATTGTTTGCTTGCTGCTCTTTGACTCATGTGTTTGTGTGTGTCTGTGTGTATGTGCTATTGTTCACGTTGTCGGTAAACGTCGTCTCGCCTCCCGTTGTACAGAAAATTGACGCACAGGCCATCGAGGAGTTTTACGGCCTTACCTCAGACATCTCCAAGAACTCTGAGTCGGGATACATCCTGTTCTACCAGTCCAGAGAGTGACGCTTCAGCTGGATCGACGGCACAGGAGAAGAAGATGAAGAAACCTTTTATTTTTTTGCTCTTTATTTTATTTTTTTAATGATTCTATTTTACTGATCAGACCTCGGCTCCTGCAATCTCTAACCCCCTCCATGGAGTCAAAGCGATCTGACGTACGTGCCAATTCACTGCCCCAGTTTCCTCCTCTGGGTTTTCCCTGCGCTTCATCTCCCCGTCTTTCTTTCTCTATCTGTGTGTACTCGTGTGATTTGATTTTGTCGTTTTGTCACCTGCATCTGGACTGCACTTTAAAAACAAAAGCAAAAATGCTCCATAGCATGACAGAAGCGATCAGGCATCACGTCCAGCTCGGTGTCGCTGCTGGGAGGAGCCCGGAGCGTCAGGTTTCCTCCAGGTTACGTAACGAAGAAAATGGTCTGGTGCACATACAGCTGTCAAAAAATTGTACTATGTCATTTCTGTGTATATAAGGTCTACTTCCATGACGTGCCACCCAGTTGTAACTCCTTTTGTTAGGGCTATATTCCATCCCTTTATCACTGTCTTCCTCCTCCTCCTCCTCCTCCTCCTCCTTTTGTGCTCTTGTCCTTGGTGGATGCATGAGAAGTGAATGAAATTGTATAAAATGCTTGCAGAGATTTCATGCATTTTTAAATGTTTCGAAGCAATAGCTAGACATGAGAGAAGACTCACAAACTACCTAAATGTGGAGGTCTACAGACGAGCAGTCTCATTTATAAACAATTTGGCTCTCTTATTTTTTTTTTTCCTCAACAAAAGTCGTATTTATAAGAACAAGCTTGACACTAAAATATGTATTTTCTGTTCCATATTGACCAGTTATGGATAAATGTGGGTGTGTTGAAGGCAGACCTGCACATTTATTGATAGCTGGTGGTTGAAGGAGTAAAATATTACTATGAATCGAACTTTTTCCACTCCTGCAGCATAATGTAAATGAGAGCCCTGCTGTGTTGCAGTGATTTAAACAGGATATCATCCAGCTGAGCCTCACGAGACTAACAGAGAAAAATGCATCGCCCATCATATGGACTTCCTCTTGAACCAGCTTAATCTTTATAACATTTTTATTGAATTGAAACCCCTATTTATTGAATATAACATATTTATTACTGTTCTATGTTGAATGCGCTTTTGAAAGCATATACGTGATGTCTGAGCTCTTATTGTGAAGGACGTGGTGTAACATGATAGGACACCTTAAAAAAAAGTTCTGTGTGTTTTAATTTTATTTTTATATGTAAAATATTATAGGTAGATTGATGTGATGCAGCAGAGGCACCATCGACCCCCTTGTTCATCTTTTGATTTGATTGAAAACACTTAAACAGAATCGTGCAATAAGAGGTGAAGTTTAATCAGCACTGGATGCGTTAATAGGCGTCTGAGCTTTGCAGAGTGCTGCGTGGTCATTTAAAGTGTGAACTACAGTACACTACATTTGGTCGTCTTTGGTTTCTGGGATGTTATGGTGTGTTCGTGTAGCTGGAGACTCGTTTCCAGGGTGGAAATAGTCACATCACTAAAAAGCATCAGGCTACATCTTCAATTAAAAGAGTTTATTACAGTGCATTATTAGGAAATGCCAGTTCGATGATGTAGATGCACAGATTTCCACTTTACCCTGCAGGAAGTTCAGATTTGGATGTGGGGCTGTTCCCAGTTACTCATGAACACACCATTAGCTACTTTATTCTAAGTCCTCCTCCTCTTTTCTTTTTTTTTAATGTAAACTATTTTGCACAGCCTTTGTACTTTTTTTTCTCCAGTTCCTTTTTCTTTTGTCTTTGATGATGTGAACTGTTTGTGTGTCATATTTAAAGCTTAAAGTTAAAACTTCTATGTTAATGTTAAATGAAAACAATATCCCTCGTACTGTAGAACTTTCCAAAGGATTTTTGACCCCGCCTGGTAGAATAGTGCAACATTCGATGACTTGTTTTTTTTATGTGAACGACATTCCTGTGAGCTGCACATAAAAGGAAATGACCATTTAAAACACATGTCGTTATAGGTAGCAGGTAGAAAGTAGGTAGACGCTGTTAGGTTATTGTCTGTGTCTGAAGAAGAAACTGAAGCGTGACCCTCGGGGTGTTGAATGCTCTCGTTTCTGCTGTCTCTTCCACGTAGTTTGTTACTGGGTGAAGTGCCAAACTGGAGTCAGCTCTTTCGTTGCAACAGTCTTTAACAAAACGTTGTTTTCTTTGTAAAGATGCATCTGTACATATATACCATGTAGGAAGAAAAAAAAAAAAAACACTTCTGGAAATAGCAAAATATTTTTTTAAAGCAGAGATCCTACAGTGTAAATGCGCTCTTGGCGAAGACTTTAGCTGAATGCAAGCTATTAATGGAGAAATGCTGTGCTGTTTTACAATCATAACATAATCAGAGACGTGTCTGTCACATTACTGTTGAGTTAAAAGGAACCCAGCCAGGATAGGAAATAGTGGCGTGCGTGGTCAGGGACCTTTTAGACCTGGGTGAGAGGAAAGAGACTTTTTTAACGCGCTGATCTTCCATTAACACTTATGCACTCGCTCTCACCGAGACGCCCAGTCAGGAGCTGCACTCTGCTTCCTGTCTATTTACTGTGACGGTGGCCCGCCGACCACGGCTCAGGTGCAGGGACTCCTGTGCCAGCTGGGGCCTGACTGAGTTTTTGTGGGGGGGTTGGAAAAATAAATAAATAAAAATTGGAGACGGGTCTCCGTTTGGCAGTTAACTGAAAGTGCACTTTACTAGCGAGGAGCTTCAATGCTTTAACTTGACGAACCGCAGTCTGACACACTCACTTTACGTTTGTTCTTCTGTTCAATAAAACAACTATCAGCTCACCTGCTGAAGTGCCTGTCTTCATTTGCACACGAACGCTGTGGTGCAGTGGTTTGGGCTGGTTAGAACACTACAGGTTCGAAGTCTCTCTATGAGGAGTTTGCATGTTGTTCCTGTTCTTGCTCAAATATAACCCAGCATTGATCGTTTAAACCATTTTCACTTTGTGACTCTTACATAATCGATGGTTCCTGTTTTATCAGTTTTTTCTTTTCCATTTAGGAAATCAAGCTGTAGTTTGTTGTTGCCACGACCAGCAGAAGAAAAAGAGTATTTTAATTTCTCATTTTGCTGCCTATCTCAACTCTGAAAAGAAACTTTTGTTTGTTTTGGTTCTCTGAGAGAATTATACAACATGTTGGTGTTCCCAGCTATTGACTGGGTGTCCTCTCAGTCACCCTGAAACCCCAGCTAATCCCTCAGGAGGGTAAAATACTAAAGCTGCCAGGAATCTGGCACCGTGCTCACTGGGCTGCTGCTGAATAACCACAACATTACTGATGCTTTACAGTGAATTCCTCTGAAATGCTTTTCATGATTGTGTTTCTGGAAAATATTTTCCTGATCCTAGGCTTCAAAACTTTAGAAAAAAAAATATTTATATATACTTGTATGCTGAGTTGCTCTTAATATTGGTTAAAAACAAGTTGGTAAAATCTAAAACAGAGCCAAAGACGTGAGCCGTGTCCGGACGTGTCGTTGTCACGTTGAACGAATCCTGTTCTGCCTTGTGTTTGCTTCATGTTTACCACTTTACAAAAGGGTGCAGCTGATTCACAAATTTTAATTATGCATAATTGTAGTAATCATGTGCATCATTACCCCATCATGCACGCAGTCATGTTAATCCAGGAAAACCCTGCTGCATGTCAGATTAAGAGATAAATTATATAAACTACTTCCAGTGATGAATAAGAGCTGATTTACGGAGGCCTTGTTAGAGGGTTAGTGATGCACACCGCTCAGTGACATGCAGAAACATGGTTATTCAGATCAATTGCAAATATTATGTTTTCCAAACCTCTCAACATGCAGACCATACATTCATTTGGTTCCTGATTTATATCAAGACTACTACAGGCTGATTATATGTGTTATTTTTAGGAGATCTGCACTTTTTTTTAATTCAAAATTAAAACAGTGAATACATTTTCTTTGCTGACGTACAGACCTGTGAATAAGGGCTTGAAAACAGTAATAGAGAAAAGCTTCTACACTGTATTCAGAGTTTAGCACAGCCTTTTGAGAGTGGCAATGAGAATTCAAAGACTTAACATGAGACGTCCAAGGCTGTGGAGGGACTCTGCCGCTGCTTTCCAAAACACTTTCCTGATGATTGGACCACCGGTTGTTCAGTGTGACTTCAGTCACAATAAGACGAGGGGTGACTCAGGCTGTTTGTCTTCTCTTGTAATTTACTGTAAGATACAGCCGTGAAGCCTCAGCAAACCCCACAGGTGGGCTCGGACATGTCGGCAACCTCCCATTCGTTTTCTAAGAAAAGACCCAAGGTCCTTCTCAGAATCACTTCATCTCCCACAGATCAGCCGTACAGAGGGAGACGTCCGCTCACTGCTGTAAGAGAAGGAAAAAGGAGAGTATCCCTTCTGTCACTTCATTTTAGAAACTCTCTTTCCACAGAAATTGACACAATAGGTCTGTGTTCACAAGACCAAGGCTGAGCTTCAGAAATCCAGCAGTTTATCTCATAAAAACATGAAACTGGGTAACAACATTCTGTCATTTGCACAAGATCATCAAGTCTGAAATTCTAAAATACAGTCAGACAGAAACAGTCTCAAACTGTATTAAACATTTTGCAGTCAGATGAAAAGTGAGAAATTCCTGATGAACGATAGTTTTTCATTCTTTTTTTAATGGGAAACAGTCTCGTGAGGCTGTAATGACAACATCAGAGTTTTATTACCATTTTGCAAAAACATAAAAAGAGGCATAAATCAGCTCTGGCAGGTTGCAAAGATAATTCAATAATAGTTTTCTGTAGAGTAGCCTTCTTGCATCGCGATTTTCTGATGACAAATAGTTACACAACTGTGTAGTGTTGCACAGGAACATACAGCCATGATGGTTTCCTAAAGGTTAATTGAATTATAAGGTTTTCTAGTGATGCAAAACACTTAAGCACACATGCAGGTAATATCTCAATAATGAATAACTTTTTAGGCCAAGGCCAATCTTTTTTTTTTGTTTGTTTGTTTCTTCCCCTCCAGAGCATGAAATGATGGCTTTTGCTTTTTCAATAACACAAGGTCTGAATCACCTTCAGTTTCTTCACAGGATCCCAAAATACACTAAAAATTAGTGCAAGCTGATTGTGTTCGCCATGAAACGGCGAATGGAGTATCTGCTGAGTAATTACGTCAGTTGCAGTTGTCTGTGTTTTCAGGGGCCACAAAGTGTGTTATAAAACTCACAAAGCAGACACCTGCTCACTCCTCTTTCAAACCCGTGAGATATTCTCTCAAATCTCAGCTCAAAAGTACACATTTACATTTTTATGGCTTGTATTGTCACTTCATCTTGATTCATGATGTTCCTCCTATTATCAGTTTTTTAAAATGCTGCTCACAAGCAGACACACTGGTAAATTAGTCGATACATGAAGGACAAGGTCACCTGTGGTGTAGTTACACTCACACAGTCAGTGAAGATCATATTTCCCACACACACATGCAACTTACTGAAACAAGCATGTAATAGTAATACGGAAAAGCATCTTTTAATATAAACCAAATTGGCGCTGGTCAGTGTTGAGTTGAGGCTGTTTTGATAAGCGTCAGAGTGGAAAAGACCAAAAATAAACCTAGTAATTATATTTGAGCAATGCTCTAAATATAGAGGTTTGATATAAATTCCTGGGCTGAGGCCGCAGAGCGAGGCGGTGGAGGGGTGGAGGGGTGGAGGGGGGACTTTCTCGCTAACTTCCAGTCACTCCTGAACTTTAATCTGACCATGCAGCCAACTTGTCAGAAGCCTATTTTGTGTTCACTGTTTCTAAACAATTCTCCAACGATAACAAACGTACGTGAGAACCGGACGTTGAAACAACAAAGCAGTGGAAACGGCCGCTCATGTGCACTCGCCGATCAAACCCATGTCATAACAGAGCTGGTGGTGAGTGGCAGTTTTGATCCACTCGAATCTGGGGCAGTTATGTAAGCGTGCAGTGAGTGCCAGATGTCATCCTCACACTGATTCACTCACTCACCTGTAAACACTTACCTCTGTTGTGCCTTGATCTGGTTTTCTAACCGACACCTTGCTGACCCTGATGGTGCAAACATGAGCGCCTTACTGAGATCTGACCTGTCTTTTTCCCTTCACAACCCCAAAAAACCAGACGGTGACGTGCAGAGTTGAATAAGACAGGTATTATACAAAAAGCCGAGTATAAATAACCTGTTTCCAAGAGACGTTACCTGAGCGAACCATCAAAACTTCTTAATGCTGTTTATTTTCACTTAACATTTGTGATATAAAACTGGATTTCCCAGCAGCTAAAGCCTGGTTTTATTTTTTTAAATCTATGTATGAGCATGAGAACAGGATGTATTGTTAAATCAATAACATTTTTCCATATAGGATGTGACGGTAAACCTTTTTAGGACATGTGCAGGTCTCAAGTCTGAAGATCTTTCAATGTAAATCCTGCACCAAAAAAACCAGGAGGTCAAAAGCCTATGAGCAGGGAGGATATGGGACTGCTGGTCAAACACAATTCATTAAAAACCAGCGATTTGATGTGGAGACCCCAGTAGAAAACAGTAGAATTCAGAACAGAACTTAGCAGAAATATGACAATAACTAGGGCTTTCTAAGGAACGGTGTTTGAAAAAAAAAAGATACAAATATTTTACTGTGTTTGTGCAATGCTCAAAATGTAATGAAAAACTTCAAAGTGTCTGTGTCACTTTGGGATGACTGTCAGCCATCATAAACTCTCATAAATTTGTTTTTAAAGGTCTTTATCATAGAGCCGCGAATATAAACATTCCAAGAGTTCAATTCTGGCACTATCTTCTTATCAAAGCATCCCATCCTTTTATATACTTTATGTGTCCCTGTCCTGTTGTTTGGTAGTTTCTTTTTTATTGTTGTCATTGGAAGCACATGTCTGTGGCTCAGGACTGACCTCCGACTGTGAATGACTTGACTACCGTGAGTAGGTGCTTGAGAGAAATGATAGAGAAAACTTTGCACACTGCATTCAGAGTTTGACAATGACTCTCCAAAGACTCAAATTATTCTAATTGCAGCATTTCCACAGCAGTGAGTTTAAAACTCTTTGAGGGATTTTTTTTTTTAATTCTGCCAAGGGGACACAAATATCCATTCAAGGATTTTAAGATAAAATGGCAAAAAAAAAAAAGAGCACATGGACAAAGAAAGTGACGCTCACATGTAAAAAATAAAGCAAGCAGTTTATCGAGCCCAGTTTGTTTCCTGAAGGACAAACACAGTCACATGTAAACTGCCTGAAAAACAAGCTGAAGGCAGACGTAAGGTTAGAAAAGTTGTCTGATACAAACAACACAACGCCAATGAAGTAAGGAAGTAGAAATACTATTTTCGGTATTTTTCAATCGTCATAATTGCAATGATTTCAGACTCAGATTGAGGGCAAACAAGAGAAGCTTAAGTCAAGTCTGCAGAAATTACTTCTGTTAGTAAATTTCTCCTTGTTTAATGCTTCTATTCATCCATTCATCCGCTATCCTGCTCTGCTTCTCCTGGGAGGGGGGGGGTTGTTGAGTTGCAATCCCTCTTTTCCACGTCTGTGATGACTCATTCCTCATGTTGTGATGATACATTCCGTAAACTTGTGGATTGAACACACTCAGGTCTGGGTGAATTTAGTAAGCCTGTTAATTAAGGGACTGCTCCAACACTCACCACCCAGCATGGCTTCACCACGGCTGAATTGAGGAATGATTTCTTCCAAAAATGGGTAAAAACTGCTGTGAAGCTGAAGATGCCAAAATGCTGCAGCCTTTGTACAAGGTTGAGATTACTGCAGTAATGTAAAATTGTTTGCGTACTCGTATTGTCAGGAGGTGTGTAACTTATCAGCAGGCCAGCAGCCACTATCTGCTGCTGGCAGCTACTGTTTCAAGGTATCTGTTTTAAAGACTGGAACTGTTACCATGTGGGAAGGTCTCATTTTTATAGTTTTCAGCATTCACATGATAATAACAAACAAGAAACATAGCCTCCTCCAGCGATGCTGCTGCCTCTGCTGCTGCTGTGTACAACAAGGAGAGAAAGTAGTTCTTCAAACTGTGCAGTTATTGTACAGTGGTGGCCATTTCACACAATGGAGCAAGTGAGGCCAAAGATAGTTATTGTCTCCATAAAATAATGAACTGCAATAAAGACTGACCTTGGTTTTGAGTCATTGTTTTAAACCTTAACTTGGTTGTTTGTGTGGAAACAGTGAGGCCAGTGTGAAATGCTGCACTCGGCACTGTATTGTGTTGATTTAATCTGAGTATGCATCATGGGATGTCAGCAAGAACATGTTAGTCCCAGCGGAGCAATTATGAGCTTCATATAAACTGAGACGTTCAGTATAAATGAGAAGATGTGCATTAATTATCTGGTACTGTTTAGTGGATCCATACACACAACTGTGCTATAATGATTTTGTTTGTTTGTTTGTTTTCCCTCTACTCTTATCTCAGATTGTGTTACAAATAAAGAAACAATATTCAAATAATTTTAATTTCAGCCACTTACAGCACTTCCAGTCTTATTTAACCTCAGGTGTGCAATCGCTAACCCAAACATCTAAATATTTATTGAATCAAAACGAATGCATACAATAGCTGGAAACTGTAAAAATGGAATAACTGCATATTTTTTTAAAAGTGTTACCCCACATATGTATAAAAAAAACTGAGCTGGAACAGATAGTACCTCAGTGCTTTATTGGCTCTTACTTTAACAGCACTGGAAACGATCGGGAGACGTTTCATCTGTTGGCTTTTGTGTGACTGTCAATTATTTCATTGTGCTTTTATTCCTGTTTTACATATTTTTTGTTGTATATTGCAGGAACCCACTGAAATGTGTCTCTCTGCAATAGCTGTTCCCCATACACTGAAATCTCTTGCAAGGCCTCTGCTAAGCATCAGTTACTGTGCTGCTACAGTGAGGTACTAATGAATGAAGTGAGAGGAGAGTTTAGTTCTAAACTGCCATCTAGTGGTCATATTGTGGTATGTCAATGGTGACAACAGTGAACAACTTTCCACGGCACAAAGCGAAAAGGCAAACACACAACACACGCATCCACATTCACAGGCAAGTGTCTCCAATTAACCTCTGGGAGAAACGGGGAGAAAACCAAAGTCTGCTCAGAAAGAACATGAAAACCCAGGAAGGCCTCGACCAGACGGGAATCAGAGATACATGGAGTTACATGAGGCAGTATGCCACCATGCCGCCTCAGTCAGACATTGCTGTTCTGCTCAAATTTGTGACAAATGAGCTCGAAATATCAGATCCAAACCAATCCAACTTTTCAAATCATCCACAATCAAGCCAAAAGCAAAATGCCACTGCACTGACAGCATAATTCAGGGTTTTGACGGATCTCCTATCTGGCATGCTGTCAGTGTTTAAAACAAGCTGTTTCATTTGTGTGTGACATTTCACCTCCTCACATCTGTGTGTGAGCCACAGAGAGGGATGAAAGACAGACGTGAAGACATGGAGCTGTAAATTCAACCAGAGGTCAAACCACAGTCACAAGAAAGTTTCCATGTCCGTTACTGCCGCTCTCAGATCCATTCAACCCTCCTCTCTTTCTTCCCTTTTTCCCTCCTTATTTCTTTTGCTAATGGTCCTTGTTGGACCATTTGCCGTTCGGGGTGGGTGTGCTCAACATGGAGGCTGTTCGGACGAAGGAATGGCGCCAGGTTTGATTGCATGTTTCCGTGAGAGTATCAAATAGATGTGTAACAAGCCCCAGTGGACCAGTAACTCTCAAAACTCACACCTGCATCCAGCGTCACTCTATTCTGCCAGTCCTACTCTGTAATGTTAAATAGCAGGCTGTTATTCACATTAATCACAGCATCCAGATGTGTTTTTATGTGAGGCATTCCTGCATCCAGGAGGGAGGGAGAGAGAGAGAGAGAGGGAGAGAGAGAGAGAGAGAGAGAGAGACCCTTCCTGTAGACAGGGCAGCAGGTTGAGCACACCACAGTGTGCCCCGCTTGCGAGGCAGACCATGTAATAACCCCACAGATTGACATCTTTACTTAACACTCATAAGACTTTCCATTTGAAACCCAAACAGAGCTAATGGACATCCAGTCGATCTCCTCCGTGCCTCTAGAAAGAGGCAGCCTCCAAAAGGTTTAATGATGTGTTAAAAGTCACAGTGTGGAAAATCAGGAACCAGACCACCTCAGTCTGGGTCCTGCTTTTGTGTCGCGGCTCTTTAAAAATCATAAGAGCCTCCAATTGTAATGGAGACTGAGACTTTTTGGATATTTTAAAATGACTGTTTCAACATTTCAACCTTGGAAAAATGCCCCCTGTTGTTAACTGGCTTCAGTCCTTGCAAGACACTTTAGCTAATTCCTTTATCAGACAACCATGATCATTTCAAACTCAGAATGATAACACAGTACAACACCTTTTCTGTTTTTCCTTTCCTTTGTGACTTTAAGGCCACTGAGCGCAACTGCACCTCGGGCAACAGACAATTTCCTGTGTGTTTGAGTTTCTATCCTCCAGCAGTGATCCCTTCTTCATCTTTCTGATCTGTGGTTTTAAAGATTAAACCTGTCTTGGGTGTATTTCCTACATAAAATTGTGTTGCTCACTGTTTGATAACCTTTATCATTCATTCGTTTTTATCAGTTATGAGTTATTTTATTGGGCGTTCTTTGAGCATGATGCAACTTTATGTGTCCCAACTGTTTTGAAAGTTGCTCTTCTTTTGAAAGACAATAAAACTGCTCAGCTCAATCATTCAGTACAGTTTCAAAATAAATCTGATCAAGATTTTAATAATTCATACACTTTCTGTGGTGAAGATTTCACATGATGTTCTAACTTTTCTGGAAAATGGAGTTTTTCAGTCGAATTTCAGGGCAATGCAAATCACTTGATCTCATTTTTGCATGTGATGGGCCAGATGTGGAACGGATGACAGAGTACGAAAAGGAAGCAGTCCGGACAAATGTCTGCTCTGGGAAAAACAGGATCCAAATTCCAAAGCCATTTTTCCTTATTTGATATGATAGTTGTCATAGAGAGAGGAAGTAAGCATTTATCCCTGGCTGTAGATTCGGTCACTTGATGCCTGTCAAGACAGTTGCTGGCCATGCCTGTTTGCTCCGAAGCATCCACTGGGCCGAAGCCTCTGTGTGAACCCGCCTATATAACCTCACAGGCTTCCTAATGCCAAGGAAATCCTCCCCGGGTGTTGTAGCATGACTGAATGCAGGGATAGAGAGGGTGGATATTGCAGCATTAAGCCACACTCAGGAATACTCTTGTTTTCTCTCCCTACAGTCATAAATTGTGAAGCCCTTCTGTGTAAAACCTGCATCCTGTTCCATTCCAGATGTGGGTAATGGCTCCTCTGAGCCACAGATAGCACCAGTCCCACCGCCTCGACCTGCAGTCGTCCACCAACTCCTCCACTAAGGGGTCACGCCGTTCAAGAAAAGAGAGGGCATTTTGTTTTTTAGGACCTGCGGTCTTGATTTCCTTCATCCCTTCTGCTCTTTGTCCATTTCAGCATTGTTTTTGGTTTTTACAGTGCAGTGTGTGCACCCATAACCCTGTCACCGTGTTCGGTGATTAACAGCATATTGCAGTGTATTCTCCCACTGCTCCGGCTGTGGGTTATGATGGGTTATCAAGCTCAAGAAGGGCCAGAGGAAAAAACCACACAGTCCAGCAGCATTCAGTCAGGCTGCACAAACCAAAGTGGAAACTTATTTCTAGAAAACTACAACTTCCTCCTGTCCCTCCAGTTTTGGCCATGAATTAAGACTTCACCTGCTGAAACCGCGCCACCCGCGCCACAAAGAAAATAGCATTGTTGTAATTCTTGTAAGCAAATGACTACAACTAATAGCAGAGACTGTGTGTGCTCTGTTTAATGGTGTGTGAGGCCGATGACAACCTGCACGATCCTTTGCCGTCGTCTCTCTCATCTCCATCCATCCACAGTTTAGAGTTGCTTTGTCCATGACCATTCTGCACCACAACACACCTGAATAAACAATCCCCATCCCCGGACCGTCCAGCTGAGCTGAGCTGGGCTGCCAGGCTCCCCGCAGTTATATCATGGCAGCAGGACCTGGCCTGTGTCGCAGGAATCAGGACCTCTGAAGATCTACAAGACAGTCATTGTGTGGAAATGTGGTGAAAAGGCATGCTGGAAGTTTCCATGATGGGGTCTGTATGTTCCACACACTTCTACAACAGAATTTCCACATCTTTTCATGCAACAGGCTGGAACGATTATGTTGTCATTATTTTTGTGAAGAAGAAAAACTTCAGTTTTCATGATTAAATGCTTTATATTGAGGGCCACTGGTGTTTCCTGAATTTTATTTTTCTCCTTGAATTTTCCGAGAAGGTGAACTGATCCCGCTATTAAATGTGTAATACAATTAAAAATGAATGAAATGAAAGCACGTTCTAGTTTGTTTTATTGTCAGATTAACGAAAACATAAATAATAAACATTGTTTTGATACAAAACAATGTAAATGGTTTAGTTATATGACATATTATATATTCTATCCAACAGGTGCAGTCTGCATGCAGTTAGTTACCTGATATTATGTCTAACTAACATAAGCTAAAGTAAGTTTTTGATAGCCAATTGATTTCACCAGCCATTAATAATATCGTATAATGTGAAAAATACATTAGGATGTTTGATACTCAGCTTAATATGACTACACAGTCTGACACAAAGCACGTTCGTTATCTGCCTCAAGAGTTCATCCTCCCACATTTTGAAAGTCCCTGCTACATATGAATGCGAGTCCAGTTTACCCCGGAAGAACACCAAAACCGCACATAAACAACCAGATAAATACGAGCTTGTGCCGTTTCAGGATGAACCCATCAGGCGATATCACACAGGTTCTGCTGTTCTTAGATTTCGGTTTTGACTCAGACAGCGTTGTCTGATGTGGTACACTAAACACAGCAGCTACAGTCTTTAATCAGTGTCAGAGCAGAAAGACACTGTGATCAGATCACCCAGGAAACAGCTGAGTCTAATCACGGGCGGATGAATATGATTCCTATCTAATCAGTACAGAAGTTTTTTCCTTTTCCTCTCATCAAAATCTCTAGATGTGAAACAGCTGAGTACCATTCCTCATGCAACACTGGCTGACAGTGAGCTGTCAGCCAAAACTAGTACAAACGTTAGAAAGACTTCACGCAGGCCAAATCAGCTTCATCTCGGCGGATCAGACGTGTGATTTCATATATTAAATGTGAGTTGAAGGGCTGACATGGTAATTAGTTTGCTCAGCTGAGGCAGTTTGCTTTGAGCAAGACCTGCAGATAGTAAGAGCTAATTAGATGACGGGGAAACAGTCACGGCCGGGATGTTGTTACTGGGATGCCCTCGAGTAAATTATTCATTTGTAAAGAGAGTGTTGCACTGAGTGACATGCATGGGAGCAGCACAGCATTATAGTAGACTAACCTCACACTTTTCAAAAGAGTCTAGAATCAGTTTGAGGTTCAAGTTCAAGTCAGATTATGACTCTGCAGTGTGAGCAGTTTCTTCTTCTTCTTCTTCTTTTTTTTTTTTTTTGCTTTTATTGACATAATACAAAGGCGCACTGAATGCTGTAACCAGTGCTTTGCATTTGAAGTTTGCTTGAAGACATTTGAGCTGCACTGCAGTACATTTACTGTTTGGCCTGACTGTAGAGTAGCAGCGCCCTCTGTTCCTAAAAGAGGTCAACACTCTTTCCATCTGCAGTACATGTGTCCCACGCAGGCAAAGACAAAATGCACGCGAAACCCAAAAACATAAATATGGAAAACTGATAAACCAGGCTGTACATACGCTTTAACTGACTGTTATGCTTGGCTAATACAGCATGTCTAATGTGTGCTTAAGTGGGATTCACTGTTTTTCTTACAGATATCAAGCCAGCTGTAAAATGTCTGCATTTTTTTTAATGACAAAAACAAACGGAAGACATGACAATCTAAAATCCGAAATTTATTTTTATAAATCTATCATAAAAAGTACAACTTCAAAATATAGGCAATGTCACACATGTAAAATCATAACAAAATCAATGACTCTTCAGACAAATCACAAATTAAACACAGTAGCACGGGACACAAACACCGAGGTGATGTACAGAGCACAAACAGTAAACTGAAAACAATAACAGCAGTGTGACACTAAATCTAAATACTTCAACTATTTATATTATTAGCTATTTAGTAGCCCTGCACTAGAGGTGTACCTCGATTGAAAAAAAAAATTGTCAGTGTCACTTTTTGTTTGGATTTAAATGGTTTCACAGACATCAGCAATGTTGGGTGTTCGTGTCTCTGTAAAGCCTTCGAGGCATTAAAATGCCAGCACCACAAAAATCAAATTAAACTGAAAAAAAAAACCAACAAAAACAACAAAAATACATCAAATACAAGAAGCATTGACCAGCATCAGTCAGTCAAGTACTGGAGGAGGAGAAGTTACTCATGTTTAGCACCACACTGCTCATCTTAGTCCACCTGTGATACCATATTCATGCTGCACAAATGTTGTATCTTAGTGAGAGAGAGAAAAAAAGACACAAGAGGGAAACATGTTGAATGTGATGAAAGATATTAGCTGCCTGAAAAAGTGCTACTGTGCAGGTCAACTATCCCCTGGAAACATCTGCCATAAGACTCTCAACATCAATAAAATACTGTTTGCAACTACTGAAAACTCACAATGGAAAATTAATAAATTGAAACAACTGTTCAGTTATTTGCCAGGTCTTTTTTGGGTTTTTTTCCCCTGCATCTATTATCAACAATTATAAGGTAAGTTAAACACACAAAAACATAAAACTTAACTGTAATTATTCTGCAACAACTGTATGGCTCTCAGTGAAAAACATTCAGAATTTAGATGAACTGACTGATGTGTCATGATACGACACATGAGTATCCTCACTTCCGTCTGGAAGTGAGGATAAAAGCTTCCCATCCCTTATCTATAGTGTTTTGTATGGGACATAAAACTGCACTCCAGTGATTTAACCTCTGCTCAGTGTATGGTTGGTAAGTAGTAAAGGTTGTATTGTTGTTTTATTTCCTTGTAGGAGTTTCAAAGTAACCATTCTGTTGAGATGTGATTTTAAAATGCCTTCCAGTTCATTTCACACCTTGATTGTGAGGTATCTGCAGATAGCTCACAGGTGGCTCGCTTTGAGGCGCTGAGGAGACAGACTTCTTCTGCTGTTAAATACCTGAAAAGGATGATGGTGTTAATCAAACTGTTGTGATAAAGCCAGGTTTAAACAAGTCGAATTAAATACTGTGTATTCTGAAATACATACCCTATGGGCCATAGGAGTGCATGCATGTTGTTTAAGCAGAAATGGTAAATGAAAAGTGATGGCAAATCAGAATAATACATAGTCCTCTGTGTGAAAGAAAGAATAAAACAACCACACTATATCAGAGATTGTAGGAACTTACAAGACTACGAGTTGGACTGAGAGACCGAGAGCGCACAGGGCTGGTGCTCCTGCTGCTTTGGCTTCTACTCCACTGAGATGAAAAAAAAATAATAAAACAATAGAAGCATCACTACGTGAGCCTGTGCATGTAGAGTCAAGTTCTTCTATACTTCTGTAGAGCATCATATGGACTGATTATGCTATTTCAAAACGAGGTTTACAATGTCATTACCAGGACGCCTCTTCGTGTCACTGCTTCGCCTTTCACCACTACGTTGGTCCCTTCAGCCAGAGCTGGCCAAACATGATAGATCACCAGAGGGGCTGTGAACTCCGAGTCATAGCTGCGACGGTACCTGACAAAAAGAAAGCCAGAGAAGGGGAAGGAAAGTGAGGGAGATGGGTTTGCTTGTGTCGTCTGAGAGTTGAGAGTGACATCTACTGGCAGTGGCTTCTCATCGTCGAGTAGTGGGCTACAGGTTCATACGATCGTGTCCTGTGAAGGGATTGTCCAGTGATGAGCTACATTGGCTCTACACTGCATGGGTGAGATGACAGTGTTGAATGAGTGTAGCATACGGCCTGGCCTTCAGATAAGGGCCTTTGATTCTTCTGACAGTTGTTCTTTCTTGTTGGCACATCATATTGCAATAGTGTCTCAATGCAACATCAAATCAGTGTATGCTGCTTTAAAACCAGACAGGTGAGGACTACTTTGCAGAATGATGAGTGTGTGCCTTTTTCTACGTTTTGCTTAAATATTTTAGTTTCTTTTTTATGCTTTATAAGTGAACGTCTTGGCTTTACTGCTGGACATCTGTGCTTCTCTAACACAGACATTTTGACACAACAATGCACAGGACTGACTTGCTGTCATTGTATAGCTCGCCATCACTTGCAAAGGCCAGGTCAAGCGGTGGGTCCAGTGTCTGCATGGCAAAGGCCACTCTGCACGCCTCCCTGATCAAGGTGCTGATGAGGACAAAGTCCACTTCTGGTGGGAAGGAGATCCGAGGGTTCACATTCATGGCACTGATCACGTCCTGTGGAGACAAAACACACAGTTTGATGTGTGACAACTGTCAGCACTGCAGTTTTTTTGTTCATCAGGACCCACAGGAGACACTGGAAGCAACATTTCATCCTACATTGACGCTGGCCTGGACATCGTAGAGGTCCAGGTTTCTCACAATGTAGTCCACGGCTGCATCTTCCAGACTCTCTGGCCCAAAGTGGGTTGCAGACAAGGTTTTTTTCACTCGCAGCTTGAACTGTCGGTAAGCCAGTTTTGCTGTCTTAAACGACTCCTGAGACATGAACAAAAGACATTTTGTTGTCACACCATCATCATATTTACAAGAGACTCAAAAGTAATTTGAGTCATACCACAACAGCAATGAAGATGATTTTCTGGACCATGTCCAGGTCAGCGATGTAGCGTCGGAGCAGGCTTTGGGCCTCCAAACGCTCCACAGCGTAGAGGTCACTGAAGCGGGATACAAGGCGAGCGTGGCGAGAGGAGTTGGTGAGCTGGGCCCTGGTGGGGGACTCACTCCTCATGGGGCTGCATGAGCGGCTGAGCCTGGGCGAAGGGCTCGGAGAACGACTTCTCACCAACCTAAGAGGCCGGGGAACCACACGCAACATTCAAAGCCCTCCAGGCATCAATGTGCATTTACAGAGTTTATTTTGTGCGTATGTGATCACCTCTCCTGCAGCATTGCCTTCTCTGTTGTCAGGTAAGACACTTCGTCTCTTAGCAAACGAATTTGACGTTCGTAGTCATCAATAACCTCCAGCTTCCTCTTATATAGGTCCACCTGCTCATGTGCTGATCGCAAACTGAAACACCCAGGCATACGTACCATCAAAAAAGCATACGCAAAGGCTCACAGAGAACAAACACGTTGTCCCAGGAGTTGAGTGTGCCACTTACTCTGTTCTTAGTTGGAGTATTTCATCTTCAGAGGCAAAAAGAGTGGATGCTGATTTGCTCCTTGTCTCATCAAGTTCCTTCTGAGCATCGATTAGTCTAATAATACAAATTGTATAAATGAAATGAATTTTTGGCTATGAAAAGAAAAATCTATAACTGGCTGCTGTATGCAAGACTCACTCTGCTCTGATTGAGTCCAGCTGGATACGAGTAGAGCAAAGTTGAGTCTCCATCTTCTGCATGTCACTCTCATGGGACACAGAGAGCTCCTTGATCTTTCTGTCTTTTTCCACTGAATCCTAGCAGAAACAAATGATGACACAGTCCGGATATATACTACTTTCATAATACAGCAGAGCGAAACTGTCTCTATTGGAATAAGATACATTGAATTTTTGTGTTTGCTTGTGATGATGCACACCTGGATTAGCTGCAGACTAGTGTCATCAGTCACTGTTGGCCTTGCCATCGAGAAGCAGGTTCCAAGCCATGGTAGCAGTCGAGTTTTGAGAGTGTCCACTCCGGCATACTGACCACCTGTTCCAAAAGACATGAAAAGAACACTGGGCCAATAGATGGATTTTTCTAATTGATATCAAAACCTTATATCTAAATCAAAACTTCGAATTATGTTTGCTTAATATGTGATAAAGTCTCTGTATTTCATAAATTCTTTAGATTTTACCTCAGATTTAGGGCTCACCTTCTGCAGCTGTGAGGTTAAGAATAGCAAACAGCTGGCCCTGAATCTTGGCCGTGAGTTCAATCAGCTCGCAACATCTGTTCAAATTCTGGTCACAGGAAATCACCTGGGAAGACAAAATCAAGGTATCTTCAGCTCACTCACTGCAGATCCCATGCTTTTAGAAATAGCCACTTTTACCGAGACGGGGCCAAGATATAGCAGTAAAAGTTGGTCTTCTTATTGCTTGACACACTGAATGTTGGCAGATTACAGAATATAGATGATTCTATAAATTCTAAAACTAGCAATCCTAATCTGTCTCACATTCTAAATGTCATTCCGAACTGATTCGCATCCTGAAACAATCAAAAGTGATATTCTGTGAGAATTGTCCAGCTGTCGTCGCACTTGTTTCCACAGGAAGCAACAGGACGTGAACCATCTTAACACGGCTCTTTGGTCTGGCTGAGCCGTAACTAAGGCGACTGGCGTCCATAGCAACCAAACTCCATCGGAAAATCAATGTAAAGGAGCGCATTCCTTTGCAGAAACGATTTGAATTATTTATTAACTCCGCAAACGCATCGCATTGGTGTCATATATATAGAAAAAGAAAGTTCTATTCAAAGAGATTAATCACCTTAATTTCGATGTGAGAAAAATCAAATTTTCAATAAAAGTAAACAAGACAATTCATCAAACTAAGTGTTGATTAAAATAACGGTGCCAACAAAACAGCTGGCCATTTGCTTATTTAAACTATGATCGGGTTTGGTCAAATGCAGGTCAATCCTGACTTATTGATGAACTTACATGGTAGTCCTTGTGCCAGCTCTCTAGTTTGTCCTGCAACACGCTGAACGAAGATGTGTTGGTCAATCTCCTCAAAGTGTCGGCCATGGCTGCGGTCCTCAGGGGGTTCAGGCTGCCTCAGGAAGAGATGGATGACGGGCTGGTTTTGTATCAGGAGGACAGTAAAAAATTCCTGTCCTGGCAACTTTCCTCACTTACGACACAGACTGTGTCGACACAGACCGCCTCAGTTGTGGCAACCAGCAACCAAGGAGGAGGAGACGAGCCCACAACCAAAAAAAAAAAAAAAAAACCTCTCTGTCCGCTCTGTAAAAGCCACTGTAATGTCACACTGTCAGGTGAAACCACACACACACACACACACACACACACACACACACACACACACACACACACACACACACACACACACACACACACACACACACACAAACACACGTTGTTGATGTTACTTTATCGGTGCCTCTGATGGATTAAATCCGATTATAAATTGCCTGACTCGCTAAATCAAATTAAATGCGCAGGAGGGAAGGTATCAGGAGTGGATGCCTTTGCTGCTCTCGAGAATAAATCAAAATGACAAGAAATAAGTGGGATATATATATATATATATATATATATATATATATATATATATATATATATATATATATATATATATATATATATATATATATATATATATATATATATATATAGATAGATAGATAGATAGATAGATAGATAGATAGATAGATAGATAAAGAAATTATTTTCAAGCATTGCTCCACACCAAATAAATAATCATAATGAACATAACATAACAACTAACTAACTAGCAAAAAGGCTTTAACCGGAATATTAAAACCCTATAAAATGAAGAAGATAATAACCAAATGTTATTTCAATTATCTTGGATAGGTAGGCGGTATTTGAACACTGCTTTGCACATGGAAAATATGAATGGATGTTTCTCTATTTGGGGATTCTTCTCTCATTGGCTGCCTGAACTCGGAATGTACCACCTATTGTTATTGTCCCAAGATCTTATCTTCTTTGTAAGCGTCTACAAAAAGTTAAGGTAGTATCACTTTTACGTGTTTATTCTACGTATTGTGTTTCTTTCAAATGAATAAAACAAGCGACATAATAAGGACTCAACAGCTCGAAAAACGTCAGGAGATCTTTGCCCCCCCCTCGGCTGTCACACTTGGTTCCTTCCCCGTCACTCCGCAGGCAGAAGAGGGAGGGTCAACATGGCGTCCGAGCAGGTCCGTTATATTTTCTATTTGTTGGCGTTATTATTTCGCTTCGCTCCTTTTTATGCCTTTATTCCGTTTGCATAGCAATTGCGTGGTTATCGACGTCTGACAGTATAAAGCAAATATCACAACATGAACGCACTTGTGTTTGTTCTCGGCGCGATGGTAATGCCAGTGTCATAAATAACGTTGGAGTTAAATATGCTTTGACATTGAAATAGTGATTTTTTTAAAAAAATTAATACATTTTTTGGGGCAAGAAATTGAAGTCAGTACACTATTATACTCAGTAACACAATAATTGGTCCAGTGATTAGACAGTGTAGCGTGTTGAGTTTGTGGAACGGAGTGCGGTTTATTTTTAGTCCGTGCCACAGACAGCTTGTCTCGGCCCATTTAACAGACGCATACCGAGCTGTGAAAATCAGAAGCAACTATCGGTTCAAGTTCAACACTAATTCTCACACAAACACTGCAAACGGGTAGGTCACCTTTTGTGCATAGTGTGCCATCGTGTTGTGATAATAGAGCAGAATAAAAACATTTTATTCGTCCTAAAGGGAAATTCTTTGTTGCGCTGTTCCACACAGAATAAATTGAGTGGAAGTTAAATATCAGTAAGACAGAATGAAAATTAAATAGGTAACACTGAATATGAGAGTACACTCAGGGCTAAGGCTGGGCTGGTGTAAACATGGAAGTATGAAATTAATAGAAAAACACAACAAACACCATTTACAGGGAGGTGTTATAGAGTCTAATGTCCTCAGGAATGAAGAATCTCATTGTTATGCTCTGTAGTGGTCTTGGGTGGGGTGAAGGAGCTCCTGCTGTTGTCCAGGACATCATGGAGGCGTGAGAGACATTGTCCAGGTTGGACCTCAGTTTGGACTGTATCCTCCTCTCTGAGATCACCTGCACATAATCTCGCTCCACCCTCCACCACATCACTGGCCTTTCTGATGAGTTTGCTGAACCTGTTGGTGTCTCCGCCCTCAGCATGCTGTCCCACCAGGAGTGAGGAATCCTGGTCCTGAAGGGCCACAGTGCTGCGTGTTTTCAATGTTCCTGATAACGAGCCAGTCATTACTATCAGGTGTATTGGAGAGAGGAAACATCGAAAACACGCTGGATGGTCTTCCTCTTGGACCAGGATTCCCCACCCCGTCTCATGTGGAATTTCAGTGAGACATTGTTTGTTCAGTACCATGTTTTTCAGTGAGTATTTTGTTGTGTAGGAAAGCTCCAATGGACCCGTCAAGAAGTCCATGCGGGAAAAGGCTATAGAAAGACGTACCATCAACAAGGAGCACAACAGTAACTTCAAAGCAGGCTATGTGCCCATCGAGGAGGAGCGGCTCCATAAAACAGGCCTGCGAGGACGCAAAGGAAACATGGCAGTGTGCATCATTGTCCTCCTTTTCCTTCTGGCCTTAATTAACCTCATTGTGAGTACCTCAAAACATGGATCATTCTCATTGCAGATAGTCAAGGGTTGTTTTTATTATGGGTTATTGCATTGCTTGTGATTTTGTCCCTCAGATCACACTGGTCATATGGACAGTGATACGCATCGGTCCTAATGGCTGTGACAGTATGGAGTTCCATGAGAGCGGCCTTCTGCGCTTCAAGCAGAAAGCAGACATGGGCATCGTTCACCCGCTGCACAAGAGCACAGTAGGGGGCCGTAAGGACCAGGACCTGGTCATTGTGGGCAACAACAACCCGGTGAGAACAAAAATCTGGCTGTACTGTATTACAGAGTGCCAGAGGTTTATTGAAATTGTTCAAAATGTGATGTTATTTTTGTTATATTGGTTATTTTATGGTTGAAGTTACTATTTACTAGTAAGAAATTATATATGATTTGTATGAAACACATAAAATAGTAGGTGTAAAGCAGATTTCCAAATTTACAGGTCAAAAAGTATTAATTTTCATAGTTTCCTCTTGTCATCAGTTTCTAATCATTGATTTTAATGAATTGCAAAGAAGCGCAGAAGTTACCAAACTGTATGACAAAGTAAATTGGTGACCGTGTTTCCGGCCTTTTTTTCACATTTCATGTTGCAGGTCGTGTTCCAGCAAGGCAACACAAAGCTGAGTGTGGAAAAGGACAAGACATCAGTCGTCAGTGACGTCGGCATATCCTTCACAGATCCCCGGACACAGACCACGTTCTTCAGTACTGACTTCGAAAACCACGAGTTCCATCTGCCAAAAGGAGTTAAAGTCCTCAGTGTTAAAAAGGCGTCCACGGAGAGGGTGTGTATCACCGTCACTGACCAAACGCTGCTTCCAAAGTGTAATTTACTAATCGGGCAAAAGTGTTACAATCTGCCTGTCAGAGTGGATGTGAGTTCATGTGACTGGCTCTCTGTGTTTGCCCTGTGATGGACTGGCAGCTTGTCCAGAGCGTAAGTTAAATTATCACATCGTCTGTGGGAACAGACTGTGGTGCAATCAGGATAGAAAAAAAGAAAAAATATCTATATATTATCATTCTTCTTGAGGACAGTATTTCCCTTAACATGGTATGAACGGTGGGCTAGCATGTGGTGCGACGCCCGGGGAACAGCCAGAGTCAAGGGCCTTTCTGTGAGCCTCACAGTGGGATCCAGTCCTGTAAACTCCTGATCTCAAGTTTGTGATACTTCTGATCAGCTATAAGTACTTGAGGTAAAAAGAGAAAGTGCACATGGAGCTACTTTGTGTTTACCACCTCAGTGTGAGCAATCTGACAAGAAATACTGATGGCCTTCCCTGTAATTACTGTCTGTGAACTCGCGTCTATTTCTTTGTAATTGCTGACAAATATGACACATTTCGTTTTTGATATTTAGATCACCAGTAGCGCAGCATCCGACCTTAACATCAAAGGTGATGGGAAGGCCATTATTCGTGGAAATGAGGGTGTCAACATCATGGGACGGACTGTAGAGTTCAAAATGGGCGGGCACATCGAGCTCAAGGCTGTAAGTATAACACTCATCTGTACTAAAGTGAAAAAGCTGCTCAATGTCTGAGCCAAATGACTTACAGCTGCTTCTGTCTTTGCAGGAAAATAGCATCGTACTCAATGGATCAGTCATGTTCAATGCGACACGCATCCCAAATTCTGCGGGTGACGTGTACTTTAATGATGGATTGGAGAGGTACAAGCTCTGTATGTGCGAGGACGGCACCCTGTTCCGTGTGCTGGTGAAATTTACCAACATGGGCTGCCAGACGTCAGATAACCCATGTAGAAAAGTTCACTAGGACTGGAATCGGCCGGCACGTCATCCTTCAATCCGTCACTACAAAACCATGACAATCCACTGGCATATTTGCATATTTTCAATAGGATATTTAGAGACCATGGGACATTTTTAACTACTTCCACATTGGGTCTTTGTCAATCAGCTGACAAATTAATTGTCTTTTTGTTTTTTGTTTTTTGTTGTTTGCCAAATGTGTCACTAAACTTTGCCTTTTGGCCAAAGAAGCGTCTAAATGTTTAATTGTTCTACAGGTTTGTCAGCTCTATCTCAAAACTCCATGTCAGTGCTCATTACTTTATTATTTATAAATTATACTCTGGTTTAAAGCTGTTTGCAGCAACTAAATACAAAGGTATTTATTTTTGCCTTACCATCCAGTATTACTAATATGAAAAGCTAGTGAATGGTTTGTATTAGACTTAACATGCCATTTATTGTTTTGGGCAGCTGTGTTTGACATTTTCTCTGTCATATCCACTGACATGTGTGAGGCACTACATTGTTATTATGATGTATGTAAAACTTGCCATTTGCGGCATTTTGAGGGAAAAATTGTCGTACAGATATATTTAAATATGAGATCAATTTTAAGCCATCCAGTGATTCTACAGTGGAATATTTTTCTTTTTTCACATCTGAGACTGTCATTTATGCATGTGCCAATGGATTTACAAGAGAGGATATAAAATATAATACTCTAATTTTATTGCAAAAGATTTTTTTTACTGTACCGTACCAGGTCATGCTACAGATTGCTACAAGTCTCCTAAATGTTGAGTTTACAGTGAATCATGACTATATTGAGTGAAGACTGTTTTGAGTGATTTGAATTTTGTGCAATATACTTTTCTTTTGCTCCGAATTGTCTTGCCGCTGATGGTGGGACCACTTGTGTCTGTGGCTCACCCGGCAGAGATTGATGCCTCTCATCAAAGAGCATTTCTGATCGAGCATTCATTGTTTTGTTTGTTTCAATAAAGACACGTTTCTGTTGCTATGTGAAACTCCCTATCACTGAGTCAGTAAATGTCTTGAGTGTTTGTTCGGTCCTTTAAAGTGATAAAATAGGGCTGTGCCTCATTACGCTGCTTTATAACCTAATAGAATGTGAAGGCAGGGCATGGTTCTTCCTCGTCATAAAGTTTACTCAGGAGCAGTTATCTGCTGTACATAAAGAGTCAAAAGAATGACTGTAAGACATTAACCCGTCATGTAAATGATTGAATGAATTACGGAATGGGATCTCCTTGAGGTGTATGTTAAGCTGGGTGCAGCAAAAGTACCTTTCAGACTTTGATCAGAAGTGGCAGGAGACGACCGAAGTTGATCCGCTGACAGCACCGATCAGTTTGGCGAGGAACACACGAGACAGGTGAGTCTTCGCTCCCAATGCAAGTGACAGCTTCCTGACAAATTTCAAGACTCCGTTTAGTGGAATTTCATCTCATCTCAACTGATCGTGCTTATTGATTTATAACTTTTTCAGCCAATTTACTTCAGGGAACTCTCTGTATTTACAGGAAGGGCTGCGATGGCAGCACCACAGAGTCAGTTTGTGGCTGTGGTGCTGCTGCTTGCATCCACAAGTCTCCTCTGCACTTCTTCGCCTGAATGTCCGAAGTCATGCACCTGTCAAACACCGATGCTGATGAACTGCTCTTCATCGGGCCTTTCATTAGTGCCACAGCACGCCAGAGAGTCCATCACCGAGCTTGACTTGTCCCATAACTTCCTCCACTCCGTGAGACTGCGCCGGCCCCATCATAACCTCAGGAGCTTATGGCTGGGAAACAACAGCATAACACACTTGTCTCTCTGTATGGATGGGAGCTATGGAAGAAAATATCTAAGAAACAAACGGCGGCAAAGACAACAGCACACGCAAGAATGTGTATCTTGGGCCCCCACCCTGCAGCTGCTATCTGTTGAGAGGAACCAGCTTGAGCAACTCCCACAGGGTGAGTCTATAATATGGTCACATACCCTTTAAACACTGACAAAACATAAACATACAGTGAATGTAAAGGGCCATTACACACAGTTTGTGCAGCAAAACATTATTGTATGACCACATCAACAGGAATCAAACATTTCTTTGACAAACTTTTCATTATCAGTTTATTTCTTTATATTATGTAAGTTTTACATGTATTTTTATTTTGTTTTATTCATTTGTGATTATTTTTCATCTCATTTTCAGATCATTTACTCAAGTAGTAAAGTTTGTATTCGATGTAATATTTCTTTTTAGCATTATTTCATTATAAAGTATGACTGAATCGGGATATTTAATACATTAATATATGAAAACCGCTTTGTTGCTTGTAGCTGACTGAAATAATGCTGATGAATACTTCTTAATCTCAGGAAAATGCATCACATTTTGTGCACTTAGATCTCTTGCATGACAAATGTTCGAATGAAATCTAAACCACAGCTGTTGGCATTTGTCAAATGTAGAAAACTACAAGAAAAACAACCCTTAGAAATGTATAAATTGAAAAATTCAAGTGACAAAACTACATCAGTTAATAGCTGCACTTTGTCACTTCCCGACACAATTGAGCAATCACACCTATTGTATCACAGTCATAAATTATTCAAGTCAGTGCCATTCCCAAGGTGTGATTGGAAAGTCTCAATAAATCTGAACTCACATTATTGATTAGAAATTTCTACAGTGAATCAAATTTGTTTTAAAGAGTTGAAGTGTGATTTGCTTGAAAGTCCATCATAGAAATCCATAACCTTTCGTGAGAAAGTTTTTAAAATATAGATGGAAATAGCCGAAGGATGTCCACACAACTGTAGAGGACAGTTTGGAATATGTATATGAAGGAAATAACAAAACACAATCAAATGAAGCTATAATTAGAGACAGATTAATTTTCAGATACAGTTTACCACAACTTTCTATAGTTGAGTTGACTTTCTTCATCTGAAGTACAAATATACAATGTGTACTTTGCAATTATTTAAAATAAACATTTTAATACAGAAATACACCAACTGTATTCCAGCAAAGCACCGCTTGGTCGTCTTGACTCCATTGTTGGGTGTCAATGGTCATGAATTACATAATAAAGATTGCCATCTTGAAACCGAATGTAGCTAAACAAGCAAACTCGTGATGGGTTTCCAGTTTTTGAGGGGATTCCCACAAACAACAGAGAAACTGATAACCTGGGTAGAAACAGTGATTTCACAATGTTCACAACATGTTGTAAAAAAGCTCATTTAAAGCATAAAGAATTATGTGTATTCACACTTTGGCCTCTTTTTTTTTTCTGATTTTATTTGACCTCCAGGATGGTTTTGACTCACTTGTTGAGAAACAAAGCCTGGGTGCTTCGATGTCAGGCTATCGTATAACCTTGAAATCACATGTGCTATCGAGAGGTTGTATGCCTGTGAACGCTGTGTGTGTGTGGGTGGGTGACTGAAAGATAACGCTTCTGATAGGGAAGTTGCAGGATCCACGCCTTTTCTGTCGGGAATGTCATTGAGAAATGTCCATGCGTCACACTCACTCGCCTCATAATGATACTGTTTATCGGTGTCTGCCGAAAGAGAAGTTTTGAGGCCCGCATTATTATACTCCTCAGTGGGTTAAATCTGAGACGTGGGCACCTCGCTGCTACTCGTCTATCATGTGTTTGTTTGTTTTGTTTTTTCCTCCATGCTAACAGAGTCACACTGCTGTCCTTTATCTTTGGTACTTTGCTCCCTGCAGAAATGATTAAACCCCACCAAGATAATGAGGCTGTACGGCCTTTAACTAGCCATGCTTTTTGTTTTGTTTTACTTTATTTTTTTGACATTTCTGTGGTAAGGAGGTGCAAGGATACAATGCAATGAAACATTTAAATTTTCTCCCTGCATTTTTGTTTTGCTAAAGAAAAATACGATCACTGTTCAATTGAACATGTGAATCTTAAAAAAAAAAACATTCCTGTTGTTTCTTTGAGAGGCATTTGCGGACAGTCCATTCACTTAGCAAGTGCTGTGTTGACAGTCAAAGACTCACTCCTGTTTGGTATTCAGATCACATAGCCCTCCTTGCTTCTGTAATGAAGCACAGACCCGCACTGTCTCACTTCACCCAGGAGTCTCAGGGATTTTGTCAGGCTACTGAAAAGGAAAGGAGGTGAAGGCAGAAAAAAATCTCAGCCCCTGATGAGTCTCACTACAAGTGATCAATGCAAAAACGAAAGAATTTGGATGAATATTCCTGGAATGAGCTCCATATTTATTCAAATATTTTATTCATCATGATAGACGGACGCTTGACGTTCACCTTGTATAATCCAAGTCCAGAAGTAAATGGCTTTCCATAACTAAAGATAAGCAACTCAAAATCAACCATTGACAGCAACCTTGCATCAAAAAGACAGGAGACAGGCCTACCATTATTGCTGAAAACCCGCAACAGACATTCCACGATCTTTTCAGGAGCCACCCTGTTAAGGTCACTGCTGATTTCTAATTGCAGCTCTTATTTCCTGTCATACAGGGCTGGGAGCTGTCAAGTCTTTAAAGGTTCTGCAGCTCTCTTTCAACAAGATTACTTCTCTACAAATAGGAGACATTAGCCACCTTCAACAGCTAAAAGAGCTGCACTTACAACATAACCTCATCACAAGTCTCCATCCTCAGATCTTCAGGGATTTAGTCCAACTCAAGGTAAAAAAAAAAAAATAAAAAAATTATGCTCACCAATCATGCATTTTGTTCTTTTGTTTTGGATTCATGATTTTATTGTACTCTAGTTATTATTATTATCATTTTAAAATGACACGAAAAGCTACATTTTGCTGCATTTTGTGAAATTTCATAACCTGTAAGCTAAATTTCAATATCTTGTTCCTTTCAAAGGTCATTGATCTAAGCTTCAACATGCTGACGAACCTGCATCCTCTGACATACCTCACGGTACGGAACATTGGAGCGGACATCCAGCTGGCTGAAAATAAGTGGCAGTGTGACTGCAGCATGCGCGGCCTGAAAAGGCGGATGGCCTACGACAACAGCAGAGGTCTGCAAACCTGGCCCGTGGTGTGTGCATCTCCCTCCACCCTGTCAGGCAGAGAACTACTACAGCTGGAGGATGATGAGCTGAACTGTGACAGTCCTGAAAACAGCCCTGAAATCCATCCAGATGTGACTCTCCATATTGGCTCCGAGATAGTCCTGTCGAGCTCTACATCAGGTAATACTACAAACATGATCAACAGAAAAAGTGAATACATTCTACTCTAAAGGTCCTTTTTAAAAGTCCAACTGCATGTCCATATTGTGTTTTTTGTAGACGCAACATGGTGGACACCCAATGGCCAATCTGTAAGCCAACCTCAAACCGGCCTGCTTATCAAAGACTTCACAGAGAAGGATGCAGGACTGTATGTGTGTGTGTCTGAAGAGCAACAAGCGTTGTCAGTTTTCAAACTCCAAATCAGTAAAACCGGAGGTTCAAAAAGAGAGCGTAGAGATTTACATCCGGTCGGCCAGCAAGTAGTCCTTGAAGGTTTTGTAAGCAGGACAGGTGAGGCTGAGAATCAGACGGCTACTCAGTCTGACTTGCCTCTTGCTGTGGGTCTGTCTGTTTTTATCACATTTGTGGTAGCATTTATTCTTGGAATTCTTGTAAGACCTTGTATTGAAGTCCATTGCAAAAGGGTGACCAGCAAGAGAAGAGTAAAAACAACCCAAGTTGTGTCATCTGTTGAACAAAGACAATATGATAATGAGGCATACTTTGACGGTGGTGAACCAGAGGTGATTGGAGCAGGCAGGGAAAGGAGAGTCACGTTTAGCACTGTGGACTTTGAAGAGAACAGGACTGTACCTTATTATGATACAGTGGCCGGTGGCGTTCAGCAAGGCGTTAATCAGGATGTAGTGATGGAGAGTGAAGTATTTCAGCGTGAGAGACATAATACTGACTCTGAAAGTGACAGCAGTTCACAACATAGATATCCAAAGGACGGCAGAGGTATTTCTGGTGACATCCAAACAGATCACAGACATAACATCCAGTCTGAACACGCCCCAGGCCCTGCTGAACTGCATGAGAGGCGTAGTTCATCTTCTTCTTCTTCTTCTTCTTCTTCTTCTTCTTCTGAATCTTCACAATCTAAAAAAGGATTGAAAGGAAAGCAAGTGCAGCAAAAACCACAATTCTCTGTTGACAGACAAGTGGAGGTGCATCAAATTTCCAGGGAGGGTACAACTAAAATCATCCAAGGTTCTTCGGCACCCCTTGCTGACTGGTCTCCACACGCAGCATCAGCAGATCCTAATGTCTCGCCAGAGTTTGGAGAACAATTCGAGTTCAGTGATTCTGGTCAAAGCAGGCCCAGCAGTGTATTTGATTCTATCAATAATCCAAAATATATTTCAGATAAACAGAACAGACGGGACACATCCAGTTCCAGCTCCTCCTATGTCAGTGACGATGAGCCAACAGAGTACACAGTGAACTATGACCAGGATACAGAACAACATGAAACTTTGCAAATGAAAAACATCAACACAGACTTAAACCAGGGACACAACAGATATGAAAGAAAAAGTCCTTCAGTGAAGACCGGCCACTCATCCTCTGATTCAGGAGACAGTGATAAAGAGCCAGGAAAGTTCTCATTCAAGAAACAAACCACTCAAGAAAAATGGAGGGATTCCGGTGTGAAAGCTGCTTCATTGCCTCAGACTAAATGGCGGGACCTAACTTTGAGTGTGGCTGGTAACAGTAAAAGTCCGCCTACCAGAGCACCTCCACCCCCTGGACCATCATCATCCTCGTCTTCTAGCAGCGACAGTGAGGCAGAAGTCCGAGACCAAAAAGTAAAGGAAGGAGGCATAGAAAGGCAAACCAACAAACGTTTGAATATCCGCGCTTCTTCATCAGTTTCTAATTCATCCTCCAGTGACGACAGTGCAGACCAAACCAGGAACCATGTGCGGAAGCAGAAGCATCAAGGGTCAAAAATAACAACAGATCAGTTTCAAGGATCACAAAGAGTAACTGCTGCTTCCAGCCAAAGCTGGCCTGAAATTAATCTTGAGCATATTCCAAAACCTGAAAATCGTCTCACGATTAAGCCATCAGCACCAGCCTCTGACTCATCTTCAGATAGTGACAGTGAGGATGAATCAGGCCACAGAGGCAAGCACAGACCTGGGAAGTTTGGTACGAATGCAGGGTGGCCTACCATAGATCTTCAACATGTTCCTAAAATTCGGAGGTATCTTGATTTCAAGCTTTCCTTGCCAGCTTCTGTTTCATCTTCGAGCAGTGACAGTAAGTCTGAAACTAAAAAACAGATAAACAACCAGCAATTTGTTGTTGCTCCGAGCGTTCCAAGACGCACTAAGATAGGTCTTGACATCAAGAAACTGACACCAACGTCTTCATCATCATCTTCAAGTGAAAGTGAGAATGAAACTGTCAATCACACAAACAAGCACAGATTGGAAATGCAAGGCATTGCAGGCAGGCCTGCCATGGATGTTCAGAGCATTTCCCACATCAAGAGGCATCCAAATATCAAACTAACGTCACCAATGTCTGATTCATCTTCCAGCAGTGATAGTGAAGATGCCAATTCAAAACACATGGTCAAAGGCCCCCAAAAGGATTTGATGATGCCAAACTTTCAACCTAAAGCCTCTCAGTGGCCTGCTATAGATCTTCAGCGAACTAAGCGTGTCAAGAGACGTCTAGATATAAAAGTACGACCAATGTCACTGTCATCTGATTCATCCACTAGTAGTGACAGTGAGGATGACTCAGCAAAACCTATGCAAAATGTCATGCCAGGACTTTCAAGTAAACCATCTCAAACAATAAGTCACAGGCATGAAACACAGCAACCTGCTGTCAATGTTGTCCCAATTCCTCAAACAAGAAGGAGAGCCCCACCACCACCTCGAGCCACAAGACAAGAGTCAACTCAAAAGCAGCCCGTCCTTGATCTGAAGCACACAGCCCATATTCAGAGGCCTCTAGATGTCAAAGTGCATTCATCATCTTCTGATTCATCTTCTAGCAGTGATGACGAAAAACCAAAAGACATGGACAAAAGCCCCCAAAAGGATTTAATGGCGCCAAACATTCAACTTAAAGCATCTAACACAGTGATTAACAAACCAGAACAACAGTGGCCTGCTGTAGATCTCCAGCGAACCACACATGTCAAAAAACCTCTAGATATAAAACCACCATCACCGTCATCTGATTCATCCTCTAGTAGTGACAGTGAGCATGAAGCAGCAAAACCTATACAAAATGTCATGTTGGGACCTTCAAGTAAACCAGGTGTCAATGTTCAAATTGCTCAAACAAAAAAGAAAGCACCACCACCACCACCGCCACCACAAGCTTCAAGGCATGAGTCAGCTAAAAAGCAGCCGGCCCTTGACTTGGAGCATAAGACACATATTCAGAGGCCTATAGATGTCAAAGCATCTTCATCATCATCTGATTCATCTTCTAGCAGTGACAGTGAGGATGACAAATCAAAACATATGGACAGAAGCTCACAAGGCGCCTCAATGGTTCCAAACTTTCAACTTAAAGCATCTCAAACCGTGAGTAACAAACCAGAACAACAGTGGCCTGTTATAGATCTTCAGCGAACCACACATGTCAAGAGACGTCTAGATATAAAAGCACCCTCACTGTCGTCCGATTCGTCCTCTAGTAGTGACAGTGAGAATGACACAGCAAAATCTTTGCAAAAGCGGGAAAATGGAAAGTTACCTTCAACTAAACCATCTCAAACAGTAAGTCATAGGCATGAAACACAGCAACCTGGTACAAATGTTCAAGTGACTCCAACGAAAAGGAGAGCCCCACCACCACCACAAGCCACAAGGCATGAGTCAACTAAAAAGCAGCCCGACCTTGATCTTAAGCATACGACAGCTATTGAGAGGCATCTAGATGTCAAAGCATCTTCGTCATCTTCTGATTCATCTTCTCACAGTGACAGTGAGGAAGATACTACACGCCAAACACTAAAACCGACAACAGAGAAGTTGGGAATTACAAGGCTCCCTGATCAGAAATATCAAATAGAAAGTCAATCTAAAAGCTGGCCTGCCATAGATCTTCAGCGCATCCATAAAATCAAGAGACGTCTGAATATCAAACTGTCCTTGCCAGTGACTGATTCATCCTCCAGTAGTGAAAGTGAGGAAGAAACACCAAAATTCAAAAAGGAGGAGCAACATGTGGTTAGACCTGCAATCAAAGTATCTGAAACACTGATTCACAAGTCAGAAACACAGTGGCCTGTTGTAGATCTTCAGAGAACCATACACGTCAAGAGGCGTCTAGATATCAAGGCACCAACAACATCACATTCTAATGAGTCTTCCTCTAGTAGTGATAGTGAGGATGAAGCACCAAAAAGCGTGTTGAAACATGAGCATGGATGGGAGGTTTACATGCCACGACCTCCATCGAAAGTTTTGAAAACAGTAAATCAACAAGAAATACAGCGGCCTGCTGCAGACATTCAACCTACTGCAGGCATCAAGAAACATCCAGGCAGAACAACCCAATCATCATCTTCTTCATCCTCTAGTAGTGACAGTGAGGAGGAAAACCACAAACAAACAAAAGAGAGAATTTCAAGACTTCCGTCTGAAAGTTACGTTCTCAATGCAAGGAGGCCTCTTCAAGGTCTTTACCAAATCCCTCGAATCAAGAGGCGTCTAGACATCAAAGCTCCATCGCCAGCACACGATACATCCTCCAGCAGTGAAAGTGAAGATGACACTAAACGCCACATTCAGAAGCAAACAGGAGAACAAGTGCGCTTTCCAAAGGTCCCATCTATAAAAACACAACCTGAAAGGCTTCCTCCAGATGCAAAGTGGCCCGCTATGGATCTTCAACGTATCGATCCCATCAAGAGGCCTCTGGATAACAAACCATCCTCAAAAATGTCTGACTCTTCTTCCTCTAGTAGTGACAGTGAGGATGATTCAACAGTTCACAATAAGAAAAAAGAACAAGGACAGTTTTACACATCAAGACCTCCACCGAAAATATCGCAAACAGTAAGTCATCAGCGAGAAACACAGCGACCTGCTGTAGACATTCATCCAACTGCCGGTAGCAAGAAGCATCAAGACAGAACAGTCCAATCATCGTCTTCCTCATCCTCTAGTAGTGACAGTGAGGATGAATTTACAGGTAAAACACAGAGCCAAAAACCAGCAAAGGAAGGAATTACCAGGCTCCCATCTGAAAGTTACGATCTCAATGCAAGGAGGCCTCTTCAAGGGCTTTACAAAATCCCTCAAATCAAGAGGCGTCTAGACATCAAACCTCTATCACCAGCACCTGATACATCCTCCAGCAGTGAAAGTGAAGATGACACTAAACGCCACATTCAGAAGCAAACAGGAGACCAAGTGCGCTTTCCAAAGGTCCCATCTATAAAAACACAACCTGAAAGGCATCCTCCAGATGCAAAGTGGCCTGCTACGGATCTTCAACCTATCGATCCCATCAAGAGGCCTCTAAATAACAAACCATCCTCAAAAATGTCTGACTCATCTTCCTCTAGTAGTGACAGTGAGGATGATTCAACAGTACACAATAAGAAACAAGAACAAGGACAGTTTTACACATCAAGACCTCCACCAAAAATATCGCAAACAGTAAGTCATCAGCGAGAAACACAGCGACCTGCTGTAGACATTCATCCAACTGCAGGTATCAAGAAGCATCAAGACAGAACAGTCCAATCATCATCTTCCTCATCCTCTAGTAGTGACAGTGAGGATGAATTTACAGGCAAAACACAGAGCCAAAAACCAGCAAAGGAGGGAATTACCAGGCTCCCATCTGAAAGGTATGATCCAGAAGCAAGGTGGCCACTTTTAGATCTTCAGCATGTGACTGGAGTCAAGAGGCATCTAGATATTAAACCATCGCCATCTTTACGTCAGGGATCAGAATCAAGTGGTGGAAATACAAACCTTGAGGTTAGGAGAGAGAAAACTTACAAAGGGACATCAAGTCAGTCTTCAAGTCAATCTTCAAGCAGCTCAGATGAGCAAGAGAAGGACAAGAAATATTTGGGCCCTGCCAGGCTCAAGGTCATGCCAGATAAGGGCTCCAGATACTCTGATCTGAACTTCAGCAAGCCTCTGCTTGTTAAAAGGCGTCTGGATATCAAGACTTTGTCACATTTTCATGAGTCATCTTCCAGTGATGACCATGAATATGGCACAACAGAGATCAGAAGTTATCAACCAGGGAAAACTTTATCTGACTTTGATAAAAATGCCACTTATAAACCCTACAATAGAAGAAGTTTTGATGTAAAAGCACCAATGCCAAAATCAGATTTGGGTCTCAGTGGTAATCCTTCACTCTCTCAACTGTCTGAATCAAGCTCCTCCAGTGACAGTGAAGAAGACAATAAATACAGAAAATCTTATAAACAGTACTTGCTAGGGTCTTCAAAAGGCTCCTTGATTTCTCAGAGTTCAAAGCCGGACCGTGAAATTAAATTAGAGAAGTATACAACTATTTCAGATGACAAGACGATAAGGGACACAACACATGAAATAAACTCAGATCTTCAGTCACGATGGGCCACGATGGATCTCGGCTCTTCCCGCTTCAGAAAGCGGCTTGAAGTGTCATCGCCGACACAGGAGCCTCCGCCCTCATCACCTCCATCTGACTCATCCAGTCTCTCCAGTAGTGACAGTGGAAATGGGAGCAAAACCAACAGAACACGGCGGAGAAGGGCTGCTGGGATGCAAGGAATCACTCAAGTGGACTCATATCCTGTGCCTAAACAAACAACATATGTTTCTTCCTCTTTGACAAGTCAGGATAAGTCCAGCGACGCATTTAAAGTGCCACACGTTAGGCAATATCAGGGTGTCAGGATGAGTGAAAAGGCTCCCACAACACCGTCACGATACCAAATTTCTGATTCATCATCCAGCAGCAGTGACAGTGATAACAAGGTAGAACTTCTACCTGGCCTAAGTGTCAAAAGGCATCTGAATATTAAAACGCCTTCACAAAAATTAACTACTTCCTCATCTTCGAGTGAGAGTGAAAATGAAGTGACAGGACATGCATCACGTTTGTCAGGAGTTAAAGATAATGATTCTATCATTTACAAGCGTTCAATCATCAAAACCCCATCATTGCCGAGCGACTCCTCCAGTTTCACAAGTCAAAGTGCTGTCAGAACAAACAGAGTTCCCAGTATGAGTGTTGATGGTGTAATGAGGAGCAGAATTCAACAGACCGAACACAACAGCAGCGTAGATATGCCACCTGAGATAAAATGGACCGGCATTGGTCATCGTCTGTCTGACGTTTCGAGCTCCACCGAGAGGAGGACTCTGATTTCAACCCTAACAAATGCTGAGACAGAACCTCCTGCAGTGCCACAGGTTCCTCCACCCAGTTCCTCTGATTCATCCAGCAGCGACAGTGACAACGGAAAAAAGCAAGAAGTTAGGAAACCAAAGTCAACATTAACTCATGATTACTCATCCATCAGTTCACCCGGGGTTTCAACGGCGTCAAACAGCATTCTTGACAGGCTTGACGAGCCTCCTGACAGCGTCGGTGAAATTCTGAGGCCTGTGTCAGTGGACAGGTGGGAGAGAAAAGGTCTCAGTGCCCTTAAAGCTATGTCATCACAGAGGGAATTGTGGGACACACAAGACAAAAACACATCTGTTAATCAACAAGATCGGCAAAGTTTTAAACATCCCAAATCTGAGACGGATATGAAATTGCCACCACTGACTCCAGTTCGTTTGTCCCCAACTTCAGCATATGACAGAAGAGAAACAGATTTGCTGAATACCATTCCCCGCTACAGGGGACACGGCATTGGATATACTGAACCACCACAGGAGGCTCCACCTCCTATTCCAGCTACACCACCACCTGAGGAAGCTGTTCTGCTGAGATGGAGATCTCCCCAAAACATCGGGAATGAAGAGTGGGAAGTGAATGCATTCAGCCAGCAGAAGAGAAACACGAACATGACTGGTCCTGGATCACGTACATCAGAAAACCCGGCAACACAGTTTGACTCCATGAACACTATCAGTCAAGTTTGAGATCTTTTTTGATATTTTTTTAATCTCCGTGTCTTGGAACATTGGAACAATGAAGCTCATTTTTGATCAGAAGACCTCTGGAATTGCTGCTGATTTAAAACAAGTTCTTAGGTTTTCAATCGTATAAAATGGGCCTGAGCTACAGAAATGAGAACTATCCTGGCACTAAAACACTGCTACTCCACAGTCAAACAATCAGAGGGCATGGCTTTAAAGAAGTATAAGATTTTATGAATCAAACTCTACACACACATCTGCTTTCAAAATGACAGTTTTAGCTTCTGATGATGATGACGACAATGATGAAAACATGTTTTATTTATCAATACCTTCAAGGACACCCAAGGTAATCGTACACAATAAACATGACAATGTACAGGTAAAAAAAGTTCAAAGAAAGAAAAAGTAATGACATTATCACAGTCGAGGATTAGCAGCAGACACTTGCTGCAGAGATTGTTTAAATAAATATGCTTGTTTAAACAGTTTTACGATGAGATTTAAAACCGAGCAGAGATGGAATGTTTGGGATGTTGGGTGGGAGGGAGCTCCAGAGGAGAGGGGCGGAGTGGCTGGAGGCTCTGAACTCCATGGTGGTCATGCAGGATGGAGGGACAGTGAGGCTGACAGAGGAGGTAGATCTGAGCGTGCAGTGGAGATACAAGGTAAAAACAGTGGTAGAACATGGAGAACTTATGTCTGTATGTATGGATGTACTTAAGTGAGGAATTTCGTGTTTTTGAAGTGATCGTTTTTTAATTGTGCAATCACAAGTATCTATTGCATGTCAGTATTTAAGCCTTTTGATCTGTATTTGTGCAACTGATTGCTTCTTTAACAGAAGAAGAAAATTTCCTTTTTATTGCTTCTGCATTTGCAACAGTGGCATTCCATACACTTTGAGCAATGTGCTTTAATATTGAGTTTGACATTTTTCATTCAGTGGTATTACAAGGGCCTTTAAATGCTGTTAAATAAATACTATTAAGAAAAGTTTTTGAGGCGAGTACTTTATGTCTCTTAAGTTTTTAACAGGGCTTTGACTTACAGTTGAATACATCTGAAGTGCAAATTTTTAATTCTCTTTTCACCGTTGCTAAGAATTTATTGTGGTACAGGCTGTGAACCAAAATCTGGCTCTTGGTAGTTGAAAGATTTAAGAACAAGCTAATGAAAAATGTTATTCCATACTGAACTGACCTATAACTGACTCAATTGTTGTGAATTTAATGTAAAGTACCAGTAACATTTCACGCTGTGCTGTTGTATACCTGTTAATGACTCCATGTTTGTCATATTTGTTTTTTTGTCCTCTAATATCTGTATGTGCCTTTTTTGATTTGATTAAATGTATAATCAACACTGACGACTGTTTAAAATAAATAAAAAAATAAACAGCAAGCAAAGCAACTTGTATTTCATTACTAATGACTGAAGAAATAAAAGCCAGTAAGGTAATAAACCCTTTTATTTAAGTATATAGACATAGGTTATAGTGAAAACGGACATATAGACACATAGTTTACATACATATATACAGTTGGAACAAGGCTGTTCATCCTCCTGCATTGTCAAGGGAAAAAAAAAAAACTAAAACACTGATTTCCACACAGTATTTGGTTAGCAGTCCAACAACTACCGAAATCTCAGAATGTATGCTGATGTGATGGGCTATAGCGAAACAAGGTTTCTGTACTGTTTTTACCCACAGTGGATTCAACAAATGCTTACGCGCATCATCTTCCCCACCGATATTCAGTGTATAACTTGATAGCGCAGTGGAACAGCCTACAAAAGACTGCACGCACTACGAATAAATAAAATGAGACTCTTTAGCTGCATGTGCCGACGTGGAAGATGGGTCTAAATGCAGGAGGGAATTGCTGTTCCAGCGTGAGGTTACAGGTGTGTTCCAGGTCTCAATAGACACAATCACATTTTAGTCATCAGAACTAAAAATGACATGACTGTGTTTATCAAATCAAGCACAAAACACTTGCACAAATTTCTGTACAAAACAAAAACACTTTTTGAAAAATGTATCTTTTGTTTTCAAAAATTTCTCATCCATTCACAAAAGGCTCTGTTGGAACATGCATGCAAATATTAAATTTTCTGACAATTCAGCATCACATTACAGCCAAAGACAAAAATTGTATACATGTGTTACGAGAACATTATACTAAGCAAAAAGAACAGCATAGCATCATCATCACACAGTTCCGAACTGTCAGTGTCCACTGTTTTCATTACATCTTACGGGTGGAACGAAGCAATGCTCTGAGCAAAAACTACCTTTACAACTCAAGCTTAAATGACCTCATCCTGAGAAGGTCACTGGTCTTCCACTGCAGTCGTATTAACACTGTCAGTGTTGGGAGAGATGCTACTGGTAAGAGGAGACCTGAAACTATCAGTGGACTAAGGAAGACAAAAACAGATGCCACAGATCATGACAAAAATGAACACCACCTATCTCTATGACAACTTAGAACACAACTCAAACAGTCTGAATTCATCCTGAAATAATCCCTGACCACTGTGTGTCTGTGTGTGCGTGTGTGGTATTTATTTTCACAAGTGTATATACATTTCTGTTTGTTATGTGTGTGGGACACACAAAGTGACTTCCATGTTTTGAGGCACAATAATACTCTTACCTACACAACGTAGATACATTAATCGGTCACCGGACCAATAAATGCTAATCAGAGCACTAGTGGCTCACCGCTGTACTGTGATAAGAGTTAGTAAGCAGCAACGCTGATTCATTTGGTGTTATGAGGTCTAAAGCCATTACGTGCAGGGGGTTAACATTAGCTTGGGCAAAAAAACAAAACAAAACAAAACCAAAAAAAAACCACAAAAAAAAAAAAAAAAACAGAAAAAGCAGCAGGAGGGAACAAAAATGAGAGGGAAAGGAATATAGACTGGCACAAATAAACAGTAAACAGCACAGGCATCAGAAACCTGCAATCTACCATTTTGACACAGTGTGCTTCTTGAAGTACTCCTATCAAAAGCAAGACATGACAAGAGCTAGTGCTGTCCGTCCAGAGAAGTTCAAGTTCATTGCACAGATACATAATACTTGAATGTGCCCAGGTCAAAGGGACCCTGTTATAAGACTCAGACACAATGCATGAATGGTCACTTCTGTTGGTTTCTCTGTGCTGAAGACAAGGAAGGGGTCAAAGACTGGTTTTCACACACAACACCATTTTGCTCCCACCATCCATGTCCAACGCCACAATATCCTAAAGGTTCATTCATGCTCTAAGCACGCACAAAAACAGATGTATGCTCTTCAAATGGTGTAAACGTCACTGCTTTTATGCTTCCATGAGCGTCCGACATTCAGTACATCTGAAGGGCGCTGCTCTTATTTAACATACTGGCCGAATGCCATGAATAAAATTAGTTTTTTGTGAAGAGAGAAACAGAACTGTGATTAAAATGAGAACTGAAATGGCAAGGAGGTAGCACTAATGTTGAAACTTAAGAAGAACGCTTTATTTTCCATATATAACACAAATACACAGTTTGTACAGAGTCAGTACACAAGTTTTCTCTACTATGAACGCATCCTTCAGGAAGAGCTAACAGGCACTGTGCAGCACACGGGGAGCAGATGGGGGTCAGGGATCTTTCTCTGTGAACCACAGTGACAAGCCCTCAGCAGCTGGATTTCAACTTGAAAACTCCCTACACAAACTTGCTCTTGTAAGATTTACACCACCACTGCCTCCAACACTGAGATGTCGGCAAAAATCGGAGGCAGCGACGCATGTGGGAATGGTCTTCAACGCCAGTGGACACTTAAAAGCATGTCCGTGGTGATTACTGTTGGCAGTTTCGCTCAAACACTTCAGCCATTTCTGTTATTAGCCTCTAATTTCAACATTAACCCGACGATTCTCAGTGGTAGCACAGCATTGGGTCCATATCCAGAAGCTTCCAGGAGATGGACCGATATACAGTGGCTTGCAAAATTATTCACACCCCTTGAACTTCTTTATATTGTTACATTACAACCACAAATATATATGTATTTTATTGGAATTTTATGTGCCACATCCTTTTGAAGAGGAAGTAAAATTACACGTTTAAAAAAAAGAAGTAATTCTTCCTTTTCAAACTATGGAACACATTAGATCCGTTTATTATGAAAGATCTCAATAGAAATTAATTTACTTCTGCTGCTGTAATGTGGTAGAACGCTGAAAAGTTCAAGAGGTATGTATGCTTTAGCGAGCCACTGTACGGGGATAATGAATGCAGGGTACGGACGGATGGCTGTGTGCGTATCCGTAGCCAACGTAGAGCATGAATGAGCCTTAACACAGACAGCAGTATGACACATCACAGTGAGAGAGAGAGCAGTGCTGCAAAGGATCGCATCAAGCTTGCCCACGATGCAACTTCAGGAAGGAACATAAATCCACAATGACAATCCCCTTCACCTCTGCACGCTCTAAACACCCAAACCCCACCACCCCCACCCACCTACCTACAGCCAGAGCCCCCCTCTTATTTACAGGGAGGCCCCCCTCTGTCAATGCTTGACCGTTTGTTTCATTGGGGTGCTTTTGTATTGTTTACTTATTGTCTGGAGATTCTCAGAGTCGTCGTCACAGTTGTATTTGATTCCTCCTTTGAATTTTCCATCTAGCTCCGCAGCTATGACATCTGCCTTTCCTTGTACCATTCAACGAACTCGTCCAACAAAACGGGCCCTGGTGAGAGGAGGAGACAAAGATTGGAGCCAATTAGAAAGCTCTACCAAATTCCTGTGCTGCTTTCACACATGTGTGGGTTCACTCACAGGCACCGTCCTCATCGTAGTTGCTGAGGTCCAGGTTGATTGTCCTGCTGAACTCTAAAACATTGCACCATTGGTCTTTGTTGATGACTTTGTACTTTGATTGCTGAGGAACGAAAGACGATGAATTGAGATTAGGACTACACCACGTACCTCAAACGATCTTGAATAATAATCAGTGCGAGGGGTGTTTCTGTTATCCACTATGATGTTGCCAATAATCTTACCTCTAGAAACTGATTGAAGACAGGAAACAAAGACCACGTCTTTCCCAGGAGGAGGCCCAACATGCACTTGGCTGTGTTCAAGTCCAGACTTCTCTGATCCTTTTCCTGTTCAATCAAAACACCAACAATTCTGTCAGATTCATTTGGAGTGTCAACCACAGTCTGAAAATGCC